>NC_133896.1:201208395-201474332 GCF_964199755.1 Larus michahellis
ATGTATTGTAGATAGTCCATAAACTGAAGAAAATAATTCCAAGTTTACCAATTCATACTCTAAAATCAGTTTTAACTCTTCCCTCTTGCACCAACTGTTGCAATTAACCCCAGTCGTCTCGAGTAAACAACAAAGCAGCCACAGCTAAACTTTCCTCAAACTTTCCCAACTTTTCAAAACCAACTCTTCTCCCCTGCTGAACACCACAGTGTAACGTTGTGACACTGTGGGCACAACACTGATGGCTTTCATGAGTTCTCTGTGTAGAGCTTGTTCAGTCCCCTTGTGCTCATGGGGATGGGTGGTGGCTGCCTTTCCTAATTCACCTAAACAGAACTCTAAAATAAAGTGGATATTGCAAAATGGTGAAGGTGATCAGAAGGTAATTAAGCAATGCAGAGGATCTGATGATGAGTGTCCAAACAATCCCTCTTACAGCAAAGTTACAGAAAGCCTCCACTCCAGCATACAATGAGAACAGTAGTAGAGTCAAATGGAAGGATGTTACGGAATAAATCATAGCTCCTTCACTTTTGTGAGCAGGCCTGAGCAAAGGAAGATAAAATGTGAACATTTTCCATTCCCAGCCTTTCTGAGGAGCACTCTTGAGCTCTTCAAATCTGTATCTACACCTCCTCCTGCAGTGGTTGCTTTATGGAGCACCGGGAGACTGTGTTGAGTGGGCTCAATGCTGTATGTCAGGATGCTTCTGAGGCTCACACTAGTGCTTGCCCTGGGCAGCAGCAGGTCTGTCTTGTGCAGGCAGAGGAAGCTGCAAAGGTATAGCAGCTACAGCCCTAAATGTCATTATTTCTTTTATGGGGACCTCATGAAAATCAACGTACGATATTCAAAAGGGTAATGAGATTTGTTGTAATAACACTAACCCTTATTTAGGGATGGGTCACCAATTCCCGTGGTGCTGAGCGCAAGGATTGCAAGGGAGGGTCCGTCGTGCTTGCTGCTCTTCAGGCACTGTGCAATATAGCAAAGAAAATAAAGTATAACAAGAAACTGTATTCTTGATAATGGCACATAGGCACAGTCTTTTCTGCCCAGATAAGAGCGAGCCTTCTGGAAACTTGCTTCTCAAATGTCACAACTCATTATTTTGACGTACCTGTTTTGTCACAGGTATCATGAACCAGAGGGAAGATAGTTGAGTTGCAATAGCTAATATCCATCTGGTCTTGCGAGTCACAGTGGCTTGAATGTTTTCTCCATTACCCAGAAGACTGCTTTTTTTCTAAAATTTCTTTTTTTGGCATAATTGAACCTTTAGCCAAAACCAGTGGAAAGGCACCAGCATTGTAAACCTCAGGTTTAAATTTATCGTCTTGTTGATTTTGTAAGCTATCTTGCTGGACTTCACACAAAGCCTCTAATCTAACCACTCAGAGAACCAATATGTACCCTTCCAATTCAGAACTGCAAATGGCATTTTACTTCTATTTCAAAGACACTTTGGTGCGAGTCACTGTCTTCCAAACCATATCTAGCTTTTCTTAGCTTTTATGAATATATGGGAAGAAAAGGCCACAGCCAGAAAATCCTTCTCCAAACCACTAATAGTCACCCTAAGAAAGTGGTCTGATCTCTGTTGATGAAATCGCTTTCATTTTTTTAAATCTGTTTCCTTGTTTCTATACAGGAAAAAAAAACCCTGCAGAATAAAATACCCCAAAATTATGGCTAACTGCTGTTGTATTGTAAGCTAATAGGCTGATTTGCAATAACTTCTTCATCAGTTCAGACTAAAATAGTAAAGGGAATTTCAAAAGTATAGAGAAGTGCAGGAAGATGCAAAATGGAATCAAACCAGATGCTTTGCTTTGACTTTTAATTGCAACTTCTGTGCGCTTCACGTGCATATGAGTGAAATGAGTGACAGCATGTGCACCCTGTTGTCTCCTTGTGCAAACTTAACGTATCCACGTATCTCAACTGGCTTGTACGCAGGGAGAGGGAACCGGAGTGCCTGTACCTGGGTTCCGGATGACACCAGTCACTGGTGTCACCTTTCACAGCAGATGCCTGGCATCTCTGTACTCAGCACAGATCAGTCATACAGCTGTCACATGATAGTAAATAGCATAAATACCATATACTCTAGCATCAGGTAAGTCATACAAGTATGCAAACAAGTACATGAGAAACCAGAGTGAGGGCTCCAGCCCCAGTCCGATGCAGCCACAACCACATCACAGCCTGCTTTGGTGTCTGAAAGATGATGTGATGTTGTCTCCTCCGAGTAGAGGGAAAGATTATCCAAATTTGTAGTACTGCGATACCAGTGACTTCAATTTGTTACCCCAAGTTAGCTCAGAGTAAGTGAAAAAAGAAACAGATTCTGCATTTCTGATCTATTACTTGCTGACTCGTAGCTTTCAGAAGCGTTAATTTACACTTTTTTTTAAATCTCTTGTTATCTGGACTTGTCTATAAAAAGACCTTTCTGTGTGGTTTGTTCCACAGTGATTGCCATTTGCAGGAACTGGAAAGCAGCTTTTCCCAGTAATCTACAGTCAAATTAATGTTCCTATTGTTATCTCAGTGAAAAACTATTTTTACATTTATATGACAAAGTAAAACATGCTTCCAAAAACTTCAGGTATATTACTATGAAGATTTACTAAAAATTGTTTAATAGTTTACTTATTTGTTCTAATTTAATGTAATCAAGTATTAGGTACAGTATTTTTATAACTGTGCCCTAATTTACACTTTGACATAGGAATGGAAATCTCAGAAAACCAGAAGAAACAAGCCATGCAGAATGCCCGTAAATCGAGGCATGGAAAAATTAAAGGTGGGTGTTCGGAATTGCTTTACATTCTCACTGTGTTCTGGTGTTCTTCATTTAGCAAATAGCACAATGTGGCTATGGTTGAGTTCTTCAATCTTTTAAAAAATTTTCATGGTTTACATGGAGTTCAAATAATTTCCATTAACCTGTATTTTAATATCAAATTCCAATGCCTTTGTAAACCATCTACTAAATCAGCGCCCCAGTCTCCTTCAGACAGGCAAGTCAGTATTCTCTTTACTAGAGAAGAAACTCAAGAGGTAAGGCAAGCCGTTTATGTAAGGATGGAAGAAAGTGCATGCAGAGAGTAAATTAGAAATGAGGGTTACTGATTCCTTCCTTTGCTTTTACTCAGACAGGTGGTTCTTCTTTAGTAATTCTGTGCTTTGTTTAAAATATCCTAAAGTTCTTTTTGCAAGCCACGTATTGCTGTATTTTTGATAACACACTCAAAATGGCTCCCTTCCGTCCTAGACTGGAAGGAAGGAAGGATGGACCAGAAACGTGTTTCTCTGGAAAGAGCATTTTTTTATTCCTTTTCTGTCACAGAAAATGTCTTGTGATTTTGTCCTTTTCCATCTTAAAGTCAAATTTGGGTAAATCTCCAGTGTGTTGAGAGAATAAATTGAGCAAGTGGGACCACGTTATATCTGCATTTAGGAATGAGGAAGTTGATGTTAGGTAGTCCTCTGCTCCCTGGGATTAATATTATTAAAGCATTTTCTCTTTATCAGTCACTAGATACCTGTAAAATCAGTCCGGATTTTCAGGGGAGTGGCTGAAAATCGTGATCAGGAGATTCTGTTCAGAATGCACAAAGGTCAAAGGCTGAGAACATTAGCTTGGAAAAATATTTTCCAAACTGAAGAAATAACATTTTTGTTAGTAGCGATATTTTACCCAGCCTTATTCTAAGAGTTGACTAAAATACATATAACAATGCTGTGTAAATTCATTGCTTTGAAATACCAGAATTTACTTGTGCAAACAATATAGCCAGGCTGTGTGAAACTGCTGCTTATTTTTGGTAATTCTGTAATGTTATTTTTACTGATATTATTCTCTTCTTAAGCCAAATCAATGCAGCAATTAAAAAGACTAACATCAGAAAAGGTAACCTTTAGTAGTGCTTCCATTCGAGATCATGGCAAAATTCACACTGGCTTTATTGACCTTTGAAGTTGTCCCATGGTCCTGTGCTTAAATTTTCCCAGTATTGGTTGCTCTGCTGGCTGACTCATACGCTTTCTTAAACTGTTCTTTTGCAGGTGTAAGCTATAACGGGTGTCCTGTGCCTCCTCCACACCAAAGCCTGCATCCTATTCATCAGCGCCACATCACTGTGCCTACCAGCATCCCGCAGCAGCAGGTTTTCGCCCTGGCAGAACCTAAGCGGAAGCCATCCCTCTTCTGGCATACCTTCAACAAACTCACTCCCTTTAAAAAGTGAGAGGCCAAGGACCTGGGAAGGACATCGACGTGGAGGGAGACTTACTCCAGAGAAGGACCTTGGACACACGGATAAGCTTATTTGTGCTCAGTGAATCTCCAGTTTTGGAGGGAAAACCTTGGGTTCCCTTGAACCAGAAATACAACCTTTGTCTAGAAGAATAACGCAGTTCCTCGAGACCGCTCTGAAGTTAATGTTGCCAGATGTCAGCATTGCTGATGAAGAGCAGTCTGCCTTCTGACAAATTGCTGTTACGCTGAAGCAGCAGCATTTGATCTCGGTTTCTTAGGTATGTTGAAGTAGTGATGGAATCATGCAGGTCATTGTAACATTTCATTTTTCTTAACGTTATATTGATGGCCAAATTGAGGATAGGGAGGAATTTTTCCTTAGGGGTATATCAGCACGGAATCTCAGGAGAGTCTTCTTCCTCTTGGAGCACTGAGCAGAGACCACCCATTAAAATCAGGTGGAGACATCCCATGTGATGAACCAGCTGGTGCAGAATTCAGTGGACCCTAATCCTTCCTGTCTTTTTCTATTAAATTGCCAAATGGCAGGAGAACGTCCCGCAAGGCCTTACCATATTCCAGATTGGAACAGGGAAATTTTATTCTGTCATATAGAAACTTGAACAGAGTGTGAAATGGACTGTAAAGATATGTGCATTTATTGCACATCAGTGGAAACACGAGGAGCCCAGGGCATCTCAGATTGATTACTTTCAGTCACAGCAATATACTGCATGTACGTATGCTTCTCGGTGTAGAGCTTTTATATCACTTTTTGCGCACTTCTTTGCCTGGGAGATGCTTCTTTGTATTTCCAATATGCTTATTTCTCTCTGTAAAAAGTATTTTTTTATTTTCTAACAGAGATAATGTGAATGTACAAAGTCAGAGTTGAGACAGTACGTGCTGGCTGCTGGCCATGTTACATAGTTCTCACACTTTGTATTCATATAGCTTGACTTAGCAAATGTATGAATGGTAATGTAAATATATTGAAGCAGTCTGGATCCATGCTTCTTACACCCAGTCAATTCACAATGAGTTTTGACCAATTATTTCTTCACAAAGAGAAATACTTACTGGAAGGGACAGAGAAATTGTGTGTACTGGAGATGGATTTTTGTCTCAGACTCGTCAGTCCGTACTGGAAGGGGAAGAACCTGACTCAATTAAGGTCAGCTCTGGCCAGCATATGCAATATGTGATTTGCATTGCTGTGATTTGCCTATGGCATGAAGTTGCTTTGGGAGAATAACTTCTAAAAAGCCACCAGGAAGAAACAGGATCCTGATATTTGCAGCACTGATCATTTCTGCTTGATAACTCTCATTAAGGATGACAAGACTGCTGTTAATATGGAAGGACAAAAAGACTCCATTTGTTTCAGAACTGATTTGCTATGAATGTCTTTATAATACTTTATTCTATGCTGCTGATTAGGGGCATTATCTGATGATAAGGACAGATCCAAGGGTATTCTCTGACAATGGACACAATCAGCTTTGTCATGAATGTGTAATATATGAAGAACAAACACGGGGCTAGAGGCCAGGCATCTTAACAACAATGTAAAAAAGCCTTATTTTAAACATGTATTTGTTCCTACTGCTATTGTTACCTCTGTATTTTTGTTCATCGTCAGTGTTGTGAAGCCCACTAGTTGCTAGATTTTGGGGCTTTGATAACTTTGTGTCAACTTGTGCAAAGCCCAGGTTTGTGGTTTTGATTTTAAATGACATCTTTTGACAACTGTACATTTCAAATGCCTTGTGTATATAGCTCAGCAATAATACAAAGTCTGGTGATGCTCAGCCGAATCGTTCACCGCATAGTGAACTTCATTGCTTGTGCTTTCCCGTAGCGATGGAAGACGACCTGAAACAGTTAAGAACTGGGAATATGCACTGACATTTTCAATGATTCAGCTTAAAGAAAATGCACGGGAAAGTTAGTGAAAAAAGCTGGCTGGGTTGTATTTTTCTTTTGATGTTAAAAACAAGCCATTTCTGTTCAGATTTTTTAAAAAAGATAATTCTAATGCTCAATTTAAACACAAGGAGCAGACTTCCAAATGCAGGCATGGATGCATGCCCTTCCCCTTAAATGAGTGACCCTTTTGTGTTTCTTACATACCCATTTTTGTGGGTACTTACCACATTCGGGCCTGCAAACCAAAGTGATGCACATACTGTGGAAGTGGAGATGATGTTTTTCATAATCACATTTTGAAAGACTTGTTCTAGATGCAAAAAAAATGTCTGAAGTTGGATTGCAGTGCTCACCCAGAAACTTTTCCAGCTGGGCCCGAAGATATTATGAGATCCACACTTATTTACACGTGTCTTTGCTAAAATGTACTTCCTTCCAGGGCTCGGTTCTGTGGAGTGCTGGGAAAAAAAAGGAGGTTTTGGGATGTATCTTCTGACATGTCAGTGTCCATGAAGGCTCTTCCCACATAGTGCTGGTGCCTTAGCCCTAAAAATGAACAGAAATGTTTGCATATGGTTTGGGATGCAGCAGGCTTTTTTTTCTCAAGAAGTGAATTTCAGAGAGATAAAAAGCAAATGTTTCATGGTGCAGATTACTCAGGACAGTTTTACATATAGTACCCTACATATAGACATGGTTGTTTTATAATATTCTCTGTGTCTTTCTTTGCAATCTGACCTTGCAAGAGATTAAGATAATATATAACAAGACAGGCCAAACTTAGACTACACCATAATCTTTTAAACTACTTATAGTTAAATGAAAACGCACAATTACATTATCCAACAATTAAGACAAATATTTACTTGGGGTTCAGCCTGCCTTTAGAGTCTGTGGGCAAAAAGAGTTGCAACTAAAAGGTAAAAGTTTGTATTCTAGCAACTCTTGCCCTGATCCTCCTGATGACAAAACTGATACATGATCAGAAAGGTGTGACGGCAACATCTGTTCTTTTCCTCTCGCTTTTGCATGCTTTAAGTTACTAAAAAAAGTTCTAGGGCAACTACTAAGCACATTTGTGCCTCGTTCAGATAAAGCACAGCCAGAGCCTTCCCGATGGCCTGCTGAGCAGATAACCTCAGACTTTATGCATGAGATGCAGTAAAATGTAATTGTCCTCAAATGTGTTCCCACTGAGTTAGGAAAATGCCAAACCATAATTGCATCTAACTTGGAGCATTTGATGTTTAAAATAATAAGATTGTTTTACAAGTGGCTCTTGCCATGCTAAATTTCACATTGTGTTTTAGTGGTCAGTGTAATAACGGAGTTCCAAGACAGACTACTCAAATGGTCCAGGTTTTAGTTGTCTTTTGAAAATAATTATAACAGAGTTTTGGAGCCAAAGGTCTTTAGCCATAACTAACACAGTACCTTTCTTTGACCGCCTTTCCGCTTTTTTTCTGTTTGTGTGACATTTGTATGTAGGAGATGCCTTCCAAACGATTTCTAATTTAAAACTATTTGTTGTAAATACTAGGTATGACTTGCGTATATATATTATTTTGACAAGTGTTTTGTAACATTTTATCTTAACGTACATTACTTTGTGCGTCTTACCATCTGTGTGCTGTTACACGTGTTGTAAATGAAGTGTCCTGGCTACAGAGCAGATGAATTGGCTGTTGACGGCTGAAGTACAGTGTATAGAACTGCGGTAGCTTGATGTGAATTTCTTCTGAAGTAATTGCATTACAAGGTTTATTTGCTTTTGGAACATTGTTTGTCAAATGAATCTATTTTCTAGAAATAAGTACAAACTTACATTCCCATTATTTTTCTCTTATTGTACATGTTTGAATTAAATAATGTACGAAGCTGAAGTTCCTCAGCTGTGTCTTATAAAACTTTATTGTGCAATTTTAGAATTTTTTTTTTAATTGTCTACAAAGTATCCTCTGGGATGCAAAAATGTACCGTCATTTTATTATTTTAAAGCAAAAAAAGGTCACACACTCCTCTCTTGGTTTTCCAGTAACAGCTACAGTACTTCCTAGCACAAGTTCATTTTAACAACTACTAAAACTGATTCCTGGATTGAAGTCTTCATCATTTAGGCAAAACCCATCCTTGTTACTGTCTTAGCCATATGCATCTGCGATCCCCGTGCTTTGCCTTGTCCTGGCAGACAGCTCCCACGGTGCCCCTTGGAAGTAAATGCAAATACAGCTTCTGTATTAATAAAGCTCCTGCTCACAGAGGATGGTGACTTAAGTACTGTAGTTTAGGTAAGGAGGATTAAATTTTGTTTTCTTTGGAACAAAAGCAAAACCTTTTGCAAGGGTTCACCCAAAAGGCGTGTTCTGTAAATGTGTGAACAGGTTTATCTGCTGGCCTGTTAGAGCAATGGGCAATGCTGCCTGAGATTCAATTTACTGCTCTGATTCAGGGAAGTTTTTAATTTCTCGTTATTCTGACAGAGCAGGGGACCACACCTGAAAGGCGTGCGTGTCTCCTTCCTGCTCAAGGCTGCGTCAAAAATTACATTTTGCTGAGACATATTAGCTTTAACAAAATAACATGCTTTGCTGAAATCTTTTCAGCAAAAACACTTTGGCAAGTTCAAATGCTGGCAGAATATCTGGATTTGCCAATCCTTTCCCCCTCCTTCCCTTGTCCAAGCTCTTATCTCTATTTCTTGCTTCACCTCAAAGCTGAGAGTTTCCCAGGCCTCCCAAGCGCTGCCGCTGCAGCAGGATGTGTGCCAAGTGCTCCGATATCAAAGTGAAAGGCACAGTCTGAGCACTTAGTGAGGCAGATCAGATGACCGAAAAACATACCTTGAGCAAACACTGGAGTAATTGTGATCAATAGGCTTTCTAAGGAGCCTGCAATTCATCTGGCCATGGTGAGCTCATCTGTGCATTTTGTTTCATGCTTTGGCAGTCAGGCTAAATGCAGTAGATTGTCCCATACCGTCAGCTTTTAAGTTCTTCAAGAGCTCATCTGTCAGGTGGCGCTTTTCCTTCATGCAGAAACAGCACTGCTTTTCTTGGGTTTTTTTGGTTTGGTTTTTTTGGTTTAGTTTTTTGGGTTTTTTGGTGTTTGTTTGGGTTTTTTTTAGAGGCTACATGATGATCTGTGCTTAGTAACAGAGACATGGATTTGGGCCTTTTTATGTTACAGTACCAAAGGAGAAAAGAAAAAGTCAGCAATGGAAAACTGCACATCCTGTGGCCTGTAAGGAAAGCACACAAATACCTTAGTGTGTTTCTGAGTATTTTTCAAAACTCAGTTATTCTAACTAGCTAGAGAACATGTAATTGTGACAATGATGTGCCAAAACTCTATAAACTGTCAGCACAACATGTTTTTTTAATCATAGGTTTGTGTTAGGTTTAGTTCACTGCAGTCAGAACTGACTTCTGGTTGTCCAGGTGATTACCTAGGGCTGAGAACTCTCCTACTGCCACTATTAGGTATTTAGGCTCTGGTTTCAAAAAAAGATGTGTGTATGTTTGCATACATACACAAACACCCACACACCCTTTACAAAGTCCATATGGCATCCCCAGATAATGTCTCTGCTGGCACCTACAGCAGGTTGCACCAGACAAGTGATCCACACCCATCACACCCTCCCTCTGTTTATGTTACATCTTATATTTCTGTTGTGCATCTTGGCAAGGATGGGGGACACACACGACACCTGGGCAAGGTTTTACCCGAGCCATTTTAATGTTTTAAGCATTCAGACTGGGCCACCAGCAATGAGGACAAACCACTTGGGAGACAAGTGAAGGTTGGGAGGTGTCAACATCACTGGTGTCTAGTGTCAGCAGAGTTCAGAAGGGCAAATCTAAGGGGGCAGAGGTTAGCAGAGCAAGGAGCACCACTTGCCCTTCAAGGACTGAGTTTCACTAAGAAGAGAAACACAATATGATGTAGGATTTATCAACTGTTTCTCCTAGTGATTTTTGGAAACCTGAAACTGTTTCAGGGGGAAGGAGGAGCTTCAGGTGCTCCTGAGGAACTTTGCTGTCAGAACCAGGCACATGAAATTCCTCGTTTCTGGTACATACAAAATAAAGCAGAAGGCCCAGTATATACACTGAACTGTCAGTAGGCAGATTCGCTAGGCACAGTTAACCTTGGCCTCTACCTATGAACATAACCCAGACTTAGGAGATACTGACTCGGGAAGGACTGAAAAAGTGTCTAGAAGGTGCTCTGCTAATAAGGTTGGGTATATCTTCTTTTATTAACCATCCATCTCGTGGTCATCACTGCCACATGATCACCACTGCTCCTAACACATGTAATGAGCACAGTAATCAATCTAAAAACCCCTACATCTCCTGCCATTCAGATGCAATGGTTTTTAAGAGCAAATGAACTTCTACTGCTGTGTAATTATTTCCAAGGCACTATTCTGCGATGAGTCAAGGCACACTAGACAGCAGCTTATGGTAATGTTTGTCTTTAATGCCATTCCTACAGCAGTTTTCATGGTTATCTGCTAAAAAAGTGTCAATCCAGACTAACGGCAGAGTCCATCAAGGTCGATGTAACTAATGAATTATGTCATTCTCGCCTCAGGATTGGGATAGACAGACCATGACTGTTGTCATTGTAAAATTCACAGCCTCTTTTGGGTCAGTGTAAGGGTCCTGCTGGTGCTGGTGCCATGTCCCCAGGAGCCCCTGCTGCCCCCAGTGCTGTCCCCTCAGAGCCCCCAGCTCTCCCAGCACCCGTCGGCGAGGAAGGTTTGTCAGTAAATCCAGGTTTTCTGCATGGCAGGACAGGTCACTGAGGGCACAGCACTAAGCTGTCAGGGTGGGCTATTTTTTAATGACTCAAACTTTTGTAGTGCGAGAGGAGGCCAAGGCAAAGCAACCTTAGAAAATTTCCAACAGTGCCTAGTAGGTAAAGAGAAAAAGATTGTTTGTCATGGCTCTCATTTCCTCTTCTCATTAGCACAGCAGCGAGGCTAATTTGGCCACAGAAGTTCATTCAAGGAGAGCAGCTAATTGCTGCACATTGTCCTTCCTTTTCCTCAGAGCACGGTAGATAAAATGTCCCAGATACAAACCAGGGCACCATAACGCTTGTAATATTTTCTTATTACCACAGGGTGGTGGTGAAGACCTTAGTGAAAACTATTAATTGCTCAACTGTGCTGAGGGTACGTTATTTGATACGCAGACCAGACATGTCATATCTTTGCCACGTGGGAATTCCCTCAGACACAGTGTTTTCAGTCACTTGCACTAACAGAGGGGAATTAAGGCCACTTCCTATAATACATTAACTCCTGTTACTGTTGGTTTTATCCTTCACTGTTTATGATCAGCATTTAAGGAGTTGATGATATGCTCAGTTGCTTTACTTCCACTAGTCCTTAAACAGCAGCAGCTTCAGTGCTTTCAAGAAGACACAGTTAAGTATTAAGTTATGGCTTCTTCAAATTTAGTTACCAATAAATTTAGTAGCACAATAGCTTTGACTCCTGTTTGAATGGCTAGATGGGTAGCCTCAGAATTACATAGGAAAAGCTCTCTTTGTCATTCAATTTATTTGCTTTAATTCAACCTTGTTACTTCTTTTCCACAATCACCTAATTTTTGTAGTGCCACGTTCACAGCATTGTTATGTGTAGTCTTTTTGTCCTGCTTCCATTGTAAATTGCTTGATACAGAGACTAACTTTATTACATGTTTTTTGCAGCACAATATTGGTACGAGATGTGCCTTCCATCCTACAAACCAACCAAGCTGTCAAAGGTTAACATTTGTGTGATGTATTTGTGTAATGAAACAGCCAAATCAAAGCCTTATTAATCCATTTTAACAATTGTCTTTCACGTAACAGTGGTAAAAGCCAAAGTACAGAGCACTTCAGCTTAGTATTGGAATAAATAGAAAGAGTCCAGTTTAAACCTCTGCTTTAATTATT
Organism: Larus michahellis; assembly: GCF_964199755.1. Classification (NCBI taxonomy): domain Eukaryota; kingdom Metazoa; phylum Chordata; class Aves; order Charadriiformes; family Laridae; genus Larus; species Larus michahellis. The sequence goes on from NC_133896.1 coordinate 201,220,547, forward strand.
GAACAGCTCTCAAAATTAAATCACTGACCTTTGAGAATTTAGTGACCAAACAAGTGCTTGTCCTCAAGGCACATATTTGGAGCTTGCGGTCCTTTACATGAAGCTTTCATACTCTCATTAAAGATGCCCAAGAACACTGCAAGTACGAAGTGAATGAGGTAAGACCAAAGACCCTATATATGTGATGATGGTGGTGGTGATGATGATGATATTGATGTTGTCAGGAGAGAAGTCCATGTCCGGGGACCAAATTGCCTATTCCTCAGGCAAGAAACACTCCCTTAGACAACGTGGAATGGAGTTTTCTGTCAGTGGACAGGGACTGTCAGGATTTTCAATGCGGTACATCATATCTGAACAGTGTAATACAGAGCATTTCTTCCTTTTGCACTCCTCTGGAGTCCTTTGACTAAGGCAGCAAATGTTTATATAGCTCAGAAGTAGCAAATATTTGATCTATTTTCAACTTTCTTTAGTGCTAACCAGCAGCAGCAGACAAAGCGGGATTTTGCTGGTGGGTGAGCAAACGTCTCTCTGTATATCATTGGCAAAGGCATCATAAATCACATTTCCAATAAATGTTGCAAAATGGGGAACTTTTCTGAAGACAGAACAAAAAGATGAAGGAACATATACCAAAACTAATTTATTCCTCTATAAATTAAGTTAAAAGAATATATAGATCGAATATTGCTAGCAGGGTGTAATTATACTTACCAACTAGTAACATACTTACATACTAGTCTCTCTCTACATATTACTTGTGTGCATAGTTTCGTATGACTGAGAAATGGTGGTGAAGAGATTAAACAGAAGACATAAATTTTTTAGTCAATACTAGATAGTATTTCAAAAGAAATACTAGTATTAAGTTCTCATTAATGAAAGAACTGATTCAAAAGCCAATTATGTAAAATTTACTCACTCTGACTACCACTTTTACCTGTATAAGTACTTAACCTATATAGCCCAAGCTTCTGTGAATTAGACATTTATGAATATTAATTCCAAATAAATATTAAATTCCAAATAAAATGGGCATTAATTTTGTCCCAATTTGATTTTTGTTCCTCCGGCTAATCTCCCATGAATTGCTCTTACACTTACTTAAACCAGTTGTGTCCAGAATTGAGTATTAATGTATTTCAGTGGGCCTATATTAGAAGACATTATATAGGAGGGACACTTTAATGAAAGGATAAATATAAGCTGGATTTTGAGTAGCATAGTTACACAAAGGGGGAGAACCAGACTAAAGACTTGTTTTTGCCAAAAAACTCTCTTACTTGATCCCTCACATCTTCGCCCTCATCTCACTCTGCTCCAGCTCTGACCCCCTCTGAGGTCATTCAACTTATTAACCCAGTAGATGACTAATCCAATGAAAAAAAAAAAAGATAAAAAGATGATTGCTTTGTGCTGAACTGGGGGGTTGAATTGCCCTAGCTCACCTCCTGTGGCACCAGAGCCAGCTCCTGGGAGATGAGAGGTACAACTGTGCAGTCACGAGTAGATGCAGGGAGAAATGTGGATGGAGAAGTGGGGATTAATACCTCTGCTTCTTCTTGGTTATGAGCTGTTAGACTGGCTCAATTATATTATTTTTCCCTTAAGAAGCTGTTAGATAGATAGATTACTGATAAAAGCTTGGAGAGCAGAGAGAACAGTTTCCTTGCAGACTCCAAATGCATAAGGTGCCATTCAGGAGTAAGTCTTTGAAATAGGAAAGAGGAAGCTGTAGACAGGCTTCTGCATGGCTCTGAAAGGCATCAAACGCCATCAAATAGCTCCTCTTTGGGCACTGTCCTGGCTAGAGGAGTTTACAAAGAGATTCCTGAATAAGGAGAATGCCTGTATGTTATGTAAGCTCAGAGAAACAGGATGTTATATGAATGCTTGCATATGAATGAGAGAATATTGGTCCTACCTGAAGCACCCCCCAAGACTTGAAATTTTGACTGTTCATTTGGGCTGAGGACAGCAACAACATTATTATTAGAATACTTCCTTGTAGACTTGCCAGACATTGGGGTTTCACAGTTTTGGTTGGAAGTCACTGGAAGTTCTTCAGCATAGAGCTGCTGCAACTGTATATTCCATGCTGTAATTGCTGGGGGAAAAAACAACAACAACAAAAACCAAACAAAACAAAACCAAAAACCGAACAAATGAAAAACAACCAAACAAAAAACCCCCATCACTTTTGCCCAAGTTGCCTTTTTATTATGATCTTGAAATTTCGTTTAAGTTCAGTCAAATCCATGAAATCTCCTCTTTGTCAATGCACCTATGGTTTAAATAGAACAGTGTGAAACTCTATGGGATGCACTGAGCTGTCATTTTCTTGTTTGCTGGCTGGATCCTGAGGACATCAAGGGTAGCTCTAAACCTCCCTAGAGCTTTTGTGACTTTCAGCTGCTCACCATCTACCTGCATCAAAATTTCCCTTTGCAGAGGCACTTATTTCCACAAGTCATACTGCATAAGAAAATATGCAGAACCTAATGCTCTAAAATAACAGAACCTGATGCTTCAAATCACAGGGAATTACAGAATTTTTTAAAATTGTGTAAAGCTGAGTTAATGTTTCAAATGTATAATGATGCTACGGCTGATATTCCCATTTAATTATTATTTGAAATGGGAGTCAGTATTCTCCAGGACTGTACTTAATGCTATATAGAGACCTATAAATAAAACAAAACAAAACAATAGATATGGTGAAAATCCATTTCCTTTTTTTCCTCCCTCCCCCACCCTGCATCCCCTTTTAAGGTAAACTTGGGCAGATGTACATTTGCTTTTTTAAATCTTTCAGCCAAAATCATATAACCTTTCTAAAGAATGAAAAGCTGGATTATACTGCTGGCTATTGTAGTCAGCACAGCAGAAACACAAAAACAGGACATGTGTACCCAAGGGTATCCTGGCATCCCCGGCAATCCTGGGCACAATGGTATACCTGGTCGTGATGGACGTGACGGTTCAAAAGGCGACAAGGGAGATACAGGTACTACGTTCAGAATAAATGATTTAATGTATCAAATGCAATGCCATTAGTTCCCAAAGTTGGATGTAGTCACTCTGCATTAACAGGATTACTCTGCCTAGACTTCAGAAAACATTCCTGTCATTTTTCATTTACTTGTTTGAAGAAGGAAACATAAAGAAAGACCTAATAATGAAAGCAAGATAGCTAATACTATGGAGAGGTCTGGTCCATGGAATAAAAACAAAAGAAGGAAGACTTTACCTTTTATTTTGGGAATATTTTCATGCCTATTTGAAAATTTTAAAGCCTATGATAAGAAAGATTTCTCTTTCTTATCTAAATTTTACATTTGTAGGTCTTGCTTCTGAGTGTGCTTACTTGCTGTAACTCAAGAGCCACTAGAAGGAAGTTCAGGAATGGAGACTATTGAAAAACAATATGGGATTCATGTCTGCTCTAACAGGCTATAAGAGAGATTTGTGTGTGATACTGAAGACAGAGGTAATCTTCTCAGCATCCTAAAGCTAATAATTCACATAGTACTTTAAGTCTCAGGATAATGACAGACCTTGCATCCATGCTGGAATATTATGGCCAGGATTGGATCTGCTGCTCCAAATTTGTTCACAAAATTTTAGGGCGGGGCGGGGTGTACTTTTCCCCAACAGGCTTTATGTTAGGTCACCTCTTGTGTGGCATCATGCAGGTGGTATTATGGCTTAATGCATAAACCTGTCACAGGCACTGTTATTGTGGGCCTGGCTAACTCAGCTGCACAAATCAGTCCGGGTAAAACTTGTACTTGTCAGATAAACTTTTCTACTGAGTGCTGATCTTAAGGATTGGGAATCATAGCTCTTTTCAGTGCAGTATATAAGCTGGTACATAAACCAAACTGAGGTCAACAGTCTAAAAGAAATTAATTTAAAACGTGCTAACGTGTTATACTGTGTCTTTCAAGCTAGCGGGAATGTCTGCCTTTAACAGACCAGGTTGCTAAGCTAATGAATCACCTGCTCCAGCAGAGAAGTACATGCCTCTGCAGATAGCGTATGCTGCAGAATCAGTGTTGAAGGTGTAGTTTGATGTGCGGTGCTTTGATGGCTGTGCTGGCATAGGCAGGATCCTCTACCAGATCCTTTTCCTACCACTTGACTCTTCTCTCTTACACACCACAACTGTTTGTGCGGCTACACAGTAAACTACATCAACTGAAAAATAACCAGCACTTAGAATTTGGGCAATGAAGAGAGACTGCTTATGGCCTGCCCTGGACCACTGAAAGACAAGTCTACCCACTTATGTATTTACTCTGTGATTGCTAAAGACTTTTTGTGAACTGTCTTATTTACAAAATGATTTAGAGTTCTGGGTCAAGCAACTACTTATGTGCTCCTTCTGCTTTCCGTGCTCTAGCCTGGCTAAACCAAAACCCATTTAAAATCTAGAAACAAACAAACAAACACACAAACAAAAAATCCATTAGATTCTTAATAGGCACAATTAACTGCCTTCTTTTTCTATATGCAGGGGTCCAAGAAAGTCTGATAAATGGAAAATCTAAAGCTTATTATTTTCATTTATCTTATAAAGGTCCTCACTTTACTCCAGTGAGTTATCACATGACATCATTGGTTTCTGATAAAGTCCCCAACTTTTTTTTTCCTAAATTAAGCTATTATGATGACTGTACTGACTATTCTTTTTTTGAACAATTCTTTATATTATATGTTTATATCATATGTTTATATTATATGTACATACACCTTTGCAGTTAAATAAATCAGACTTAGTTTTGTTCCTTACCAAGTCAATAAAATTTCAGCAGATGCTGGACTGTGCCCATTGTGAAAAAACAGCTAAAGAACTGTTCTCCAGTCCATATGGCTGGAGAGCTACTCTTGGAATAGGGTTACAAAATGACAACTCTTTTTTCTTCTGTTGTGTCTTGGATGCAAATCCAGGTATTTGATCACACACCTCCTGGTGTGTGTGATGTTACTAAAAAATGACACCTATAATTGTTCTCTTTAGAGCACTGGAAAAATCTGTGTCATGCTAAATTCAAGGACCAAGTGTGTCTTCCTTGGATCTACAGACAATATTATTCCACTGTAATGTTTTATCACTGTTGGCCAAACTCATGCAGATGTCTTTTCTTGAAAGGGGAGTTCACCACTGCTTCACTACTAAGCTTCCTCTCACTGTAAAACTTCTTGCTGAATGTGGCTTCCTCACTCGTTTTCCTGCTGGTATCTTCCATGGATGGAAGCAACAAAAGGACGAGAGGTTTTCACACTGGTGGTCCTGACCAGGGTATAGCTCCTCTACATATCTCAGTAACCCACCTCTCTATGCCAAGGATTCCCTCTGGCTCACAAAAGCACCATCCTCAAGCAGAGTTTCTGTGCTCTGTCAATCTCTCCATAAGATAAAAGTACCAGCAATGGCACCCACTAACAGTCAGGAATAAGACTACTCTTTACATTACTGTGTAGCCAGGCTTGAAAAGGAAGAATTAGAGAAGGATTCATCCCAAGTTTTCTGGTAATTTAATTGTTTAATGAAAATCTGTTTTTCTCTTCTGTACCAGGCGAAGCAGGACTTCCTGGAAGTCCAGGAAAAGATGGTGCAAATGGAGAGAAAGGTGAACGAGGTCAGAGAAGTGTTTCAATTTATTATTTGTCTATCAACTTCCACCCTTGTGCTTGTGAGCACTGGATGTGCTATACATTCTAGCTGTAGTGAAAGTACCGTAAGGGTTAAAAAGCCTCTTTCCAGAAGTACTAGAGGCTGCATACATGTGCTGAGAATACAAGAGGAATTTGCCACCTCCAATCAACTGGTGCCCTAAAACTTCTTCACTCAGCCTTTTGTCCTACCTTTCCGATCCCTGATCCTTCTGTCAGCTGCTGAGGAAGACACCACATCTGCAGCTACCTCAGGAAAGTGAGGCTCCTGTAGCTACACCTGCAACTTCAGGGAAAGGGACTTTTAAAAGAAATCATAGAAGACACAAGATATACACCTAAAAATACAGTAGATCCTGTATTCTTCAGCTGTTTAGCCAACCTATACATATGCAGCATGTCTCCTGTGGCAGATGGATGTACATGTGCAGAGTGACTTGTGCATAAAAGCAGGGAGTCAGCCATTGTGCAAGCGGCATCACATCATTCTGCACAAATTCAGTAGCTCTGAGATGCTGGACTTGAGCATCCTTAGAGAAACTGTACACACACAATGCATATATCCAAAAAGCATGGAGGCCTGCCAAAGACAGTGTCCTGGTTCTCCAAAATCCTGAAGCTGACCCTGAGAAATAACATATGGTATATGCATTTCATGAGAGTAATTAAAAGCTGGTCTATACCCTTCAGACTTTTCTACAGTCTATTAGAAACGACCCCAGTCCTGGAAGGACTGTGAGGCATGAGGCCACAAATGTTGTTTAAAATTACCAAAACTACCTTTTTTTCCTGTGTCCTTGTCCCAATGGACCCATGCCACTTTTCCCAGAGGCTCACCACACAATCTCATCTGCTTTCAGTTCCTTGCTACTGTTAAATATTCTCAATTGTAAATTGAGAACAGTAAACTGTAAATAGAGCATTATTCCTAACATCAAAAAGCAGAGGCTCTTATGCAGAAATTAACAGCTGCTTTTCCTGATTGATAGGGTATATGATCATTATGGTATCTGTTGTCTATCAACTGCTAACATGCCCTTCACATCACGACACTTTCACCTTCAAACCCTTATGCCACAATCAGAGGATTTTCAAAGGCTTTGGGCTTCAGTCCAAGAGTGCATGAAGGATAAATGGAGCATGTGGTAGCAAATTACAAGGACAAAAAGCCTTTAGTTGCACTGCAGTAGCAATCTAGGTAACCCAAGCAAAGTTGCATCACATAGAAATTACAGAAACACATGGCAGGCAAGCAAGTTCTGGGTGTTGTCCAAATAGAACCTTCCTCTGATTAAATTGTGAACCTTCTCCCCGATTTTGTATCCCAAAGGCTGAGAACAAGTGTCTGGACAGATGCTGCTTGTGCCTGAGATGATGTGAGCTGTCAGTGCTACCGTCAGCCTGTAGCCAAATCACACCTTCCTTTCTTTGAGCTTATTCTTGCTGCTCTCAGCCAGGGCACCTTTTTCTAACACAATAGCATGTAGATGTTATGACTTACCATGCACTAAATGTATGAGAAAATGTATGTACAGTGAGCACAGTATATACAGTGGTGACACACACCTACCTATACACGTCTTTGTGCTGAAATTCATGTTGTGCCCCACTAATCCAGTGGAAAACCACAAGAAAGTGTGGAAGTGTGGTTTTTTTCCTTTTTTTTTTTTTCCCTTCCATTTAGGAGCCAACGGGACAGTTGAAGAGAAGGGGAACAAAGGAGATAAAGGAGAAAGAGGACGACCTGGAAAACTGGGACCAAAAGGAATTATAGGGTCAGTGGGTTACAAAGGTCAGAAGGGAGAGCTGGGGCTGCAAGGGCAAAAGGGGTTAAAAGGAGACATTGGGCCGATAGGTCCAAAAGGGATAAAGGGCGAAATTGGCCACCCTGGAAGAGTTGGCTTCCCAGGGCCAATTGGCCCGCCTGGTAATCCGGGTCCTAAAGGCAATATTGGAGATCTGGGGCCACAGGGTAATCCTGGAGTTCAGGGGGAAAGAGGCCTGAAAGGAGACAGAGGAGATAAGGGGAACGTAGGTGCCCCAGGAGTCCTGCCAAGGAGTGCTTTCAGTGTTGGCCTTACAACCGCCACCAAATTTCCCGCCCCGAATCGCCCGATCAAGTTTGACAAGGTGCTGTATAATGGTCTGAATGACTACAACCCAGCTACTGGCAAATTCACCTGCAAATACCCTGGCGCTTACTATTTCACCTACCACATCACTGTCTACTCAAGGAACGTCAGAGTAGCTCTAGTTAAAAATGGCATCAAGATGTTGCACACGGTGGATAGGTACCAGAGTGGAGAGGACCAGGCCTCGGGAGCCACCATCCTGGAGCTACAGGGAGGAGACGAGGTCTGGCTGCAGGCTCACCAAGGAGAGACTTTCAATGGGCTGTTTGCAGACGCTGATGATGATACCACCTTCACTGGGTTTCTCCTCTTCAGCACCTCTGACCCGCTGGAGCCACTGCCATCACCCGACAAGTAACCCCATATTATCCATGGATGCTATATGTCTGTGTCCTTGAGCCCTCCCCAATAAAGTTGTAATCCGATGGCCAATTTCTGCTGGATTCAACGGAGAACAGAAACCATCCAGGGAGGTACGCCGAGGGCTGAAAGGGAGATGTAGGACTGCAGGGCGGGTCAGGATCAGCTACACATCTCCCAAAAGCTGAGTAAAATTTTTTTTGACTGCTAAATAGTGGGAAGGTGTAGGATCACACTACTTGTATCTGCAGGAAACCAGGCCTCGTGATGCCCACAACCGCTCATTGTACAACTTACTGTGCTGAAGTTTTCATGACCAGCTCCTAACACAGAGCTCAGGGCTTCAGAGCCATACTCAGGAGAGTCTGAATTAAACGCCTTCTTGTCCCAGCCACAAGGTACCAAGAGTTTATTCATTAAACTGTCCTAATCTACTGTAGTCCACTTTGTTTTTTAAAGCTCAAATTAAAAAGTTCCTGATGTGCATAGACTGTTTTTATGGCTGCAGTTGCAGTACAGTTGGTTTCAGGGATGGCTTCTGCACAAGAGAGGACAACCCTTGAGTGTCTGTGGTGCTGACACATCACTGGTGTGGTCACTTACTGTAGTTATACAGGGGTGTGTACACCACTTCTGAAGGATAAATGTTTTAAAAGAAAGTGGGACAAAATAAAAGATAAAATTTCGAGTTCTGTAGTTACGACATGTGTGTCCCTGCCATCTTGTATAAATGTTAAGCAGCACGTACTTCCAAGCCAGTTTATATCTTTCTAGGTGGCACGTGCAGATGAACTTGAAACTTGGTTAGTTTTCATCTAACCATTTCAAAATAATTTTTAAACTTGGAATTAGTGTAGTTCGATACTTCCACAGAGGCTGCTTGCTCTCTGTCATAGTTGGATACCTCCACAGGGACTGCTTGCTCTGTGGCACAGGTGAGTTTTGTTGCAGCTGGGTGGATTTTACTGCTTTTAAATATGGTTCTTTGCTCTCTGTGTAGCCAAAGGTCTGAAATAAGAGGGAAATGCAGTGACAGGAGGAAGCGCCATGTGGATTTTCTCATGTGGGCAGATATTCAATGCCGGTGCAAAAATACAGTATAATGCTGCTGAATTAGCTGTGCAAAACCAATTCTTCCACATGAAAGATAATCTTTAATCAACACAAAAGCAGACATACTGGAAAACTGATAGATATTTCCTGTGCCACAAAACTTTCATTTCTGTGAATGTTCTCAGTGGGTTTTTTTTGTATTTTCCCTTTTCCCCTAAAAGTCAAAAATATAACAAAAGATGCTGGTTAAGTCTCGCTCCCTCCTCTTAGAAGAAAATAAAGCAGAGATGCCAACTGACATGGGTCAGCATCATGAAACTCAGTGCAAATGGAGGACGAGGCCTGGCTTCCCATGGTCCCTAACACTGCCAGGGAGGGAAGGAAACGTGGCCACTGCCATGTGTCCGCCATTGTTGAACCCCTAGTGTAGATCACAGACCCAAACCCAACACGGCGAGTAAGTTTCTGCAGGAAAAATGGCAGCACTTCTCCCGTCGCCTGAACTACAGTGTGGGCAGGTTGAAACACTGACGAGAGGGCTACGTTAATTTTTGCCTAAGAGGAGATTTTCTGCCATAAGTTTGTGTCGTAGGTACGTCTAAATGCTTCAAAATGGACTTAGGTTTAACTGGGCAACATGCAGGAGAAATTTCGCTCGGCAGAAGCCCCTCCTCTCACCGCGGCCCCGCCGCCCGCCACGCCCCACCGGCCCGCGGCACTGCCCGGCCTGCCCGCCGGCACCTTCCCTTCCCTTCCCTTCCCTTCCCTTCCCTTCCCCGCCCCGTAGCGGCAGGGCAGGCCGGGAGGGGGCAGGCCGCGCCAGGCCGCTCCGCAGCCGCTCGTAGGGGCAGCCTCGGCGCCGGAACGGCCGAGGCGAGACCGCGGGAGCCGGGCGGGCGGGCTGAGGGGAGCCGCTCCGCCTCCCTCCGCCCTGTGCTCGCCGGCGCTCCTCCTCCTTCTCCTCTTCCACCTCCTCTCGGCGCGGAGATTGGGGCCGAGCCGGGAGCGCCTGGGCCTGCCGTGGAGATCCGCTCCGCCATGCTGGCCGGCTGCCGGCGGGCGCTGCCGGCGGCGCTGGGCCGGGCGCTGCGGGTCCGAGCGGCGGGTCCGGGCCGCCGGGCCGTCAGCACCAGCTGGTGCCCGGTGGGCGCCGCTTTCGATGCGAAGCAGCAGCAGCAGCAGCCGCCGCGGGGCAGCGCGGCGGGCAGGGAGACGGTGAGCGGAGGGAGGGGAAGGGCCTGCTGCGGGCAGGAGGTGTCCCTGGCCGCCGGCACACCTGCGGGTTGCTGTTCCCGTCTGTAATTTTTGTTTTTTATTATTATAAAACTTTTAAATCGCGGTGGCGGGGACAGGCGGGGCTGTTTTCAGAGGATTACGCAATTTACGTCGTTGTAAGGGTTTGTTTTGGTTCTAATGAAGAACTCATTCTGTTTTCTGGGCACACAAGTGTTTGAAAATCACGGCCTCGTTGGTTGAAACATTTGCTTAGAGCCTCAGTAGAAACCATATATGTATGCATTACCCCCTCCACTCCCAGCTCTTACCTGGATGTGTCTTTTAATCTGTCAGAATCATAGAATAGTTTGGTTTGGAAGGGACCTTAAAAGCTCATCTAGTCCAGCTCCCCTGCAATGAGAGGGACGTGTTCGACTAGATCGGGTCGCTCAGAGCCCCGTCCACCCTGACCTTGAATGTTTCCAGGGATGGAGCATCGACCACCTCTCTGGGCAGCCTGTGCCAGCGTTTCACTAGCCTCACTGTAAAAAATTTCCTCCTTCTATCTAGTCTAAATCTACCCTCTTTCAGTTTAAAACCTTGTCCTATCGCAACAGGCCCTGCTAAAAAGTTTGTCCCCATTTTTCCTGTAGGCCCCCTTCAAGGACTGAAAGGCCTCAGTAAGGTCTCCCTGGAGCCTTCTCTTCTCCAGGCTGAACAACCCCAACTCTCTCAGCCTGTCCTCATAGGAGAGGCGCTCCAGCCCCCTGATCTTTTTTGTGGCCCTCCTCCAGACCCGCTCCAAGAAGTCCATGTCTTTCCTGTGCTGAGGGCTCCAGAGCTGGACACACTTTGGCAGCGCTTCAAAATCAGTTAGACTGCTGACATCCTCTTGCATGGATATCATTCTTGGCATTCAGTTGCGTGTGGCAAAAAAGTATTTATTTGCTGGATTGGTGACAGTCAGGCTTTTTGATTTATTTCTTTTTAGGGTGAGTCAGGTACGTTTGTTAACGAGAGTCCTGGGAACATAAACAAAGTTCCTGGACAGCATAAGGTGTGCGCTTTCAATGGCACATTGCATGCATATATGCAGACTAATGAACACTTGTATCAGCTATTCCTGCTGTGGTGAAGCTGTTGAACTCTGTGACCAAGGTATTCACTGAGGAGAAATCTGGCCTCTTTTTATAATTCAGCACTTGTTTGGGAAGCTTGTCTTCTGGCGCGCCTGCCTCTGTGAGTACACTGATGTAAGCCTTGCTCCAGGAAATAATCCAGTTAAATATTGTACATTTCCCTGGTCTAGGGAAGGATTTCTGGATTTGTTTGGCCCACAGAGAAGTTGTAGATTTCTTTGGGAATAGAGATGCATGTTTCACGCTTGCAGAGAGGCTGTGACAGGTAGGGTGTAAATGCTGAGGCCAAGCAAAGAGAATAATGCTGCAGATATGCAGCCACGCTGTTAAAGAACAGGAGACCTGCACCAGGCTTCATTTTTTTGTATTTTTTTTTATTTTTATGTCAAACTTGGTGTCATATGGAAGAGGAGCTCCATGGCTAATTTATCTCTAAGAAAAGATACCTCCTGTTCACAGAGGACCACACGTGCAGAAGCAGCTCACTTGGGAAGGTGGATGGTGATGTAGCCCAGCAGGAAGGCCAGGAGTTTTCTGGGACATTGCAGAACACTGCATCAGCTGGCTGCAGATCTGAGTGAAGGGGCAGCCTTGAGTCTCTGCTACAGCAAGCATTATTGAAGGGTGGTGTGGTACATGTGTATTTATGTTTGTGTGCGTGTGTTTATATACGTGTGTATGTATATAAAAATATCTTTTTCAGTGTTCATTTCAGTCCAGTTCCTGTTCCCAAATAATAAATTAAAACATGGGAAGTGTAAGGAAAGGGTTTCTGTCTTAAGGTGGCCAGCTTATAGTAAGACCATTAGGGAAAAAAAAAGGCAGTTTTAGCAACAGCGACAGAAACAAAATAGGAAAAAGCAACTCGGGATGTCCCAAATACTTAATTTAGGTGATGCTTTTCTTCAGAATATATACTTTTACAGACAAGCTGTCAATTTGCAGCTTTTCATTTTACTTGGATAAATACTTGTAAGCTACATGGAAACCTGCAGCTGACTGCTATTACACAGCGTGTGCAGAAGGTGCATTGTAAAGTGGCTGGCCTGCAGATTTTCAAATCCAGATTGTGATTTTTAGGTGCTGAGGTTAAATTTGTGAAGGGATGGATGTTATGTGAAGTCTTGTACCTTGTACTGTTAGATGCTGTAGTTAAGAGATAAGCAGGTGCTCATGTTGCAGTTGGGCAGTTGCAAAGGGCGTCTGTTGCTTGCAGAGGTGCTGTTTTATCTTAAATGATTTTTTTTTTTATTGTTGTAGGTCTGTATCATGGAACTTCTCTAGCTGGTAGTGTTAGCAATTTTGTTTGATCTGCAGTAGGACCTCTTTAAGTCTCTTCCACAAACGCAGAACATAACTGCAGTCTGTGTTTACCCTGCCCTGTTGGATGGGGACACGCTTTGTAAGAACTTCAGGAATAAAACTTCATACCGTAAAATTTTTGAGTTGTTGCTGATCATTCCTTTGGGATCTGGTTCCAGTATTTCGGGTTCATTTAATGAGCCTGAGACCACTGTCCTATTGCCTGCAGTCTGTTGGTATCTAGGGCTGCTGGCCAACTCATTCACTGTTTTGACGTTCCTGCTTAGTCCTCACATTCCTTGATAAGTCTCTTTTGCTTCAGAGGGATGATTTTTCCCTCATTTCAGAATGTAAACAGACTTCCTATGATTTGTCTGGTGCTCATGCTTTGGAAATGAGATAAAAAATGCTTTGAGAAAAGGATGGTGTAGGAGGTTATGGTGTGGAAGAGGAGAATTTGTGAGGGTTTGATGCCGAACTCTTAAGGTTTACTGAGAACAGTCCTGGCTGAAAGAACCTCAGTGAGGTTTTGCTTTGGGAAATGAAGATGTTTTCATGTGATACCAGTGTCTTTGACTGATTTTGTGACTATCCTCTCTACAAAGACACTCATGTGGGAACGCTTTATTGAAGTGCCACAGTATGCTGGCTAGGGTAAAATTTTGTGGTGCTAATTCCATCCTGAAACAAAGGGGCAGGAGTCGAGGTGGGTAATAGTAATGTGTTTTCATTGTGTTCTGCACTGCAGGGTCTGTTTGGTGTTCCAGAACTGAGCTGCCCAGAAGGATTTCAAGAGGCACAGGACAAAGCATTGCAACAATCAGAACAGCTAGTCCAGAAGGCATGTTCAACACCACCTGGGCCAGAGACAGTAATGATCTTTGATCAGCTTTCAGATGCCTTGTGCAGAGTAGCAGACTTGGTAAGTTACTTTTTTCATTATTACTTGATGGAATTTCTTGTGTAAAATCACGCTGAATGTCTTCAATGTGTTCCTAATCGTTAATTAAATATATTCCTAATCTTTCATTCTTTTATCATTTCAATGCCAGAACCTCCCTGAATTCATGTTGGCAGTCATGGAAGCCCCTAGCTCTCAAGCCCCCTTTTAGCATCCCTCTAGCCTTCTGAACTCCCTTAAGTATTTGGAGATTTACTGAAAATTAGTAAGTCAAATAAAACCCGTGTTCTGAATCGGAAAGAACCTGTGGGTTTTCTCTTTAAACATATTTCTTCCTACTAGGTAATAATGTCAAAACATAACTTGATGGTCTATACACAAGAGTAAAAAGGGTTTGAAAACAAACCCTCTACACACATTTGGTGGTGTGCTTTCTTCTTAACTGTGAATCTTAGTTTTTAAATGTTATTACAAAAGATTTTTAATCCATTGGAGTGTCTCTGTGTTGTAAGGACTCTAAGATACACACCATACTAAAAATGTTCTAAAGAAGTGCCTCACTTTTTTCTTTTTCTACTATGTCAGGCTGATTTTGTGAAAATTGCCCATCCTGACTTTGCATTTAGAGAGGCTGCTGAAGAAGCTTGCAGGAACATTGGTACTGTGGTAGAAAAGTAAGTTTTCTCCTTTTTTTTTTTTTTTTCCTATTTCCATATGCATCTTTAAAAAATTACTGCATGATCATCTATGAAAACAGCAATCAACAACCAAATAATGTAGGAAGGATTTGCACGTGAGAACAAAGTGTCGGTCTTGCTGTTACAGATATTTAAGTATTTAGTTTTGTTACAGTATCTCAGGAAGGTTATTCTGTTTTAGTTTCAATTTATGTTCTGAACATTTTTTAAGTTATCAACTGACTCCATGTCACTTAAACCCATCAAAGACTCAAAGCTACATTTTTCTAGTACTTGTGACAGTTAACTAACATATGTAAAGCATATGTACAAAATGATAATTTGTTTTTAAGATTTAAGCTGTTATATAAGCTGTCAATGGTTGGACTCAATGATCGTAGAGGTCTTTTCCAAGCTAAATGATCCTATGATTCTAAATGATTCTGTATTTCACAACACTTTCTCCTGGTTTGCTGACCCCTTGAATTCCAGCCAATGAGTGGGATATGTGAAAGAGGAAAGGACAGTCTCCCGTTAAAATGCGCGTTTGAGGATGTCTGTCTAGGGCTGTGATAAATGCCTGTCTACCCTGGCATGCTTGTGCTTTATTTAAAACTACATGTCATAGAAGATTTTTTTAAAGACTTACATTTCGGAAGATCGGCTATTTTTGCATTCTTTTTTTGTTTTTAAATATTTTAAAATGTAAATCCTGAAAGTTGCCTCTGTGGTCTTTGACTACAGTGGATTGATTTGTTTCTCTTCTGCTCTTGCTGCTGAGAGCGTGGAAGTGGTGAACTTTAATCTCCAAATACAGTGTCCTTTCCCTTCCTGTGGTGTTCAGGAGTAGCCCTCTTAAGTGAAAGCTTTACCAAGCACTACTGTGAAGATCACCAAGAGTCTGCTGTTTCCCTCAGGATTCCTAATAACAGTGGAGGCAGTGACCTGGTGTCCCACGGTATGGTGCAAAGGCAGTGAAGCCTTTTGCACTCTTAGGGAGGACTAAAGTGCATCAGTTTGTTTAGTAAGCCTTGTGACTAACATAGCTGGCTAAAAAGAGAATTCTAAGATTAAATTCCTCAGAAATTTTTGCTTTGGTCTTGCCAGTGTGTTTGGGAAATCTTTCACTTGACGCTGGATTTTTCAAGACTTGGACTGAGCACTCCATCTATAGCAATATGACTTTAACATCTGAATACCACTTCAGATTTAAAATTTGTAGAAAGAAGAAAGTATTCATGAATTAACCGGAGAGGTTCATAAACTATTGTAAATGCTCAAAACTAGCTATTGTTGAATGTTTGTTTTCATGGGCAAATGGTATCCCCCAGGAACTACTAACAAAAGGTATTTGCTTTTAGCCACTTTTTGACAGAGTGCTGGGCTTCTTATTTAGCACCTTCTCTACAGAGCCTTTTCTGAAGTACAGGCATGATGCAATGTCTTCTTCTGTCTCTAAATTGGGTATTGGTAATTATTAAATTCATTTTACAAATGGGGCTGTAAAGGCTGCAGAGAAGTTAGTGCTCAAGACTGTCATCCTGGGGGCTGCTGCCCACCACAGCTATGCTGGTGGATATGTGTGTGTTTCATTCCCCACTGTGATTCCCACCCAATAATTCAGGTCGACATATATACTTGTAGTTGACATGCCAGCAAATCTGATGGACATAGTATTGTCTGGCACAGGGACAGTGACGAGCATCTGGAAATGTTCTGGGGATAGTAAGCTCTTAGTCTGCTTCAGTGGCAGCCAGCAGCACGTTTATCTGATGGCAGACTTGGACACAGATTTTCCTTTAATGGAGTTGGAGTCCTTTAAAATAAGTGTTAGAAGACAGTTGTCCCACCTTTACGCTCTCACCATGATTATCTTTGTGCATACAAAATAACCTGTCAGTCTTAGACTTGCTCATATTTGCCAAAAAATGCCATCCAGAAGTATTTTCCTATTGGATATAAAAGTCTTGTTTTCATGCTCGTTTGTCCACACATCCTTTGTGTATGAATTTTGTAGTTTTTAAGTGTGGTTGTGAACCAGAAAGCATTTTGAAAATAAAGTCCTTGGTTTTTAATATTCACTAAATATTAAGCTCTGCTTTTGAATAAGTAATACCGAGAGACTGAAATATTAGTGTTTGTTGTTAATGCGTGATTATTTTGCTCTGTATCTTTCCAGATTAAATACAGATGTTGAACTATGTCAGAGTTTGAGACGTCTGCTAGCTGATGAAGTTGTTATGAGTTCCCTAGATCCAGAAACCAGGTACTTATCAATGCTTATAGATTTAGATTTTTAGATAGTATATATCATTCCTTATTTTGCTTATATTTTGTTTTTTGTTAAATTAATTAATACAACTGGAAAACATACCGCATCTCTGTTACTAATTTATTAGTCACTACTAAATTACGTGCACAGGAGTTAGGAAGTTTGTAGTTCTGTAGTCTTGAAGGATGTCTCTGTGACTAGAGCACAAGACATAGTTAAGCTGAATAACTGAGATCTGCAAAACCAAAAAAAAAAGAGAACTTAAGATTTTCTTCAATAACACCATTTTGATTAAAATGAGGTGCTCTACTGTGGTGTATATATTGGCGTTTTTAGCAATAAAAGTAGGGAACAGACTATAACTTGATTTCAGTTTATAGAAACTTATTTAAATCTTTCAAAATGGGATTATCAGTATTTATTTAAAACTTTATGATCGCTGTAAAATGTTTTATTATCTGCTTATTCAGTTATTGTTTTTAATTATTTCTTCACTGACATGGTTAGACAAGCTTCGTGTTTGAGTAAGTTACTTCCTTCGTCCTTCTTTCCCCACAATCAAGGATGTGGGGAAGACCTTGAAGAGATCTTTTTCTGATCTGTTAGATTAAATGATTTGTCAAATTAAAATGGTAATTTGCTCAAACTGGTTAAACATCTAGATAAATGTAGTGGAATTATTTTGAAGGATATTTTCAATGCAGATGACTAAAATCACCACCAGACAAAGGAAAAATCCTATTTCTCTGAATAAACTGTTAAGGACCTAAAACATAGGAAGTCTGTGTCTATAACAGTAACACAGTTATAAGAGTATTGTTATTCTCTGTAAAAGACAACAAACCTAAATAACTACTATGGGCGAAATTTGTTAAGAAATTACGCTTGCTGTCAAATAAGGCTTTTTTAACAGGGATTTACTGTATTTTTAGGCGAGTGGCAGAACTTTTTATGTTTGATTTTGAGATCAGTGGCATTCATTTGGATGAAGAAAAGGTAATTTTGGGCTATAATATATGAACAGAAATTTGCCTGACTACCAAAGACCAGGTAATGAAATGTGTGGGACATGAATCATGCAATTCTGGGCTAGTTTGTCCTCCAAGACAACTGGAGGACGTTCCCAATGTCTTCTGTGGAATTTTGTCTTCTCAGAAGTGGTTAATTTGGTCTATTTTAAATCACTTCTAAAGTGTGTTTTTTAATGTTGTTTGGCCCTCATCATTCTGTTGTCTGTTCTGAAGAGTTATAAGCAAGACCTGGGAGCCTGCTTCCTTTGATTGGTGTCTGCATCAGATATTTAAAATAAGCACTTAGCTGTCTGAATACCTTATTTACAGAGAGGGGAAAGCAGCACCCCGTGCACTGTGATGATGACAGGTTAATCAAGTAGAGTGTTTTATAAAGGATCAGGCGTGCATCCAGCCTCTCCTTCGGTGCTCACATAACCAGAAGTTGTAAATTCTGTGCACAAGTGAATGTCTGGCCATGGTCTGATTACAGCTCTTGGAGCTTTTACATGCTTGTGTGGTAGTTAGTGATGGATTTGCCAAAACCATCAGCTTTCACCATGCTTTGTGGTATGGATGCTCTGTTGCATGTCTGTTCATAGCTCGTGCCCATGTATAAAGTTAATACCTTGTTATTTGAGTCATCCCTTCCAAAAAGATTTGTACAAAAGTTCTTTTACCAGATTTGTGTGGTAAAGTTACTCTGAAGGTTATGGTTGTAATGGTGTTTTGTTACCTCGAAAAAGCTTCTATAACATATTTTTACAATTACTTTGTGCAAAGAAGAACTCTGAAACTTGGGCTCTGTGTTTTATTTCTGATTTGACTTTTGGTTCTATGGTGCTTCATCCCCTTTCAGTTAAAATTTCACTAGCCCCTTATTTTTGCACATTTTCCTCTTCCTCCCCTGCCGATTCCTTCTGTCGCTTGCTGCTCAGTGTTTCTTTTCAATTCTCATTTCAGACTTTAGATATCCTTCACTATTGTAAGTTGAAATTTATTTCTGCTACACAGAATTCGTGCTTTTTAAAATAAAGCCCAAAAGACGTGTTTTAGAGAGTAAAGGTGGAATGAGAGGACAGAGATCTGCAGGTTTTGTCGTTCTTTGGACTCTGTTGTATCTGTACCCTCAGCCTTTTCTTTTGAGCTACGAACCACAGGCAACACAGAGCATACTCTCAAGATTACTGAAGCAAATCTTACAGTAAAGTTAAATGTGTGAAGTACTGTAATGATGGTGCTAAAACCCCACATCACAAACTCCTCGGGGAAATGTTGCAATACCAGAAATGCCTTGCAGTCTCCAGAAAATAGTGCAATACAAACAGTAATAGGAGAACTGTAATACTGTATCTATTTCAGGATGCTAGTAGGATTTATCCATCTCAATTATGCTTCTTTTTTTTCTTCCCTGGTTTTTACATAGCAATCACATTAGGCATAGTTTTATAAATGCTTTCCAAGTGGCTAGTAAAGCTTATGCAAATTCTACCTAAACTCCACTGTACATTTTCTTACCGCAGAAACATAGGCATTTTCTTTCAAATTTCAATCCTGTATGAAATTATAGATCTGTATGAGCATCCGGTCTTGTTGACTTTAGCCGTACATTAGGATTTTGTTGATACTGTAGGTCTAATCTTAAATGTTGTATTTTCTGCTTAGTTTCTGGAAAAGTATGGAAAAGTTTCTAAAACTTCAAGTTCTGCTTGTATTATGTCTGAAGATATTCTGTATTTTGTACTTTATTTTTCTTACAGCGTAAAAAAGCAGTCAACCTCAACGTCAGAATATTGGACTTATGTAATGAATTTCTGACAGGAGCTCACCTTCCCAACAAGATTGACAAAAATGTTTTGCCAGAGCATATTCGATATAATTTTACAGCTGAAGGCAATTACTTACAAGTTGCTGGTCTGCATGCTGATTGTCCTGATGATCTGGTGTGTATTACAAATTTGCTTCGGCATACTCTATAGCAAAAGTGCATATCAGTTATTTTAATTGTTATTGAGGCAAATGCATGTAGTTTATGATGATGATGTTACGACTAACAAGGAAGAACTGTTTTAGAACGTTAAAATCAATGGCAGCCTTGGCTGTAGTAGCTATGAGGTGAAGATCTTGAATGGATTGAGGAAGAAGGAGGGCAGAATACGGACCCTGGATTTCAGGCAGGCAGACTTATTCAGTAAACTGTGAGGTGGTATCCCATGGTATGCAGCTCTGAGGGGTAAAGGAGCTCAAGAAAGCTGGCAGTTCTTTGAAGATAGTATCTTCCAACCACATGAGGACACTAAGATACTCAGTAGTGGCACACCTGGTATTTGGAAAACCTTATTTCATTAGGAAAAAGCCTTATTTCATGAAGGAAAAAACCTTATTTCATTATCAGATTCAGAGGGTAGTCGTTGAAGGGTTATACTCTGCTGGAAAGCTGGTAATGAGAGAAGTATCGCAGGGGTTTGTCCTGGGACCTGTGCTGTTTAACATTTTTATCAATGACCTAGAGGAGGTGACAGAGTGCTTGCCTACCAGATTCGGAGGTGATACCAAATTGGGAGGAACAGTTGATACACTGAAGAGCAGGGCTGACATTCAGAGTGACCTAGAAGCTGAGGGAATGGTCCACTGAGAACCTTATATAATTCAAGGAGGAGAAATGCAGTCCTGCACCTGGAAAGGGAGATTTCCTGGCAATAGTACAGTCTGGGACTGCCTGGATGGGTCTGATCTGTGTAAAAGGCCCAGAGGGCTGGTGGGCAGCAAGCTGAGCATGAGCCAACAGTGACCCTGACAGCATAGAAGGCTGACAGCATCCTGAACTGCATGAACAGGGGCAGAGCCAGAGACTGAGGGAAGAGACTAGAGCCCTTTACTCATCATTCTTTAGGAGTGACTTCAGTGGAGGCCACCAAGATGGCCGGGAACTAGAGTGCTTGCGCTGTGAGGAGAGGTTGAAGGATCTGGGCTTGTTCACCCGGTAGCAGAGGTGGCTCTGGGGGACCCTGACAGCAATCTGCCAGTACCTATGAGGGCATCATGGAGAGAAGATGGAGCCAGGCTCTTCACAGTGGTGCATGAGAGGAGGACAAGTGGCAACATGCACAAGTTGAAATGAGAAATGCCAATTGGAGAAGAATTTCCTGATGAGGATACCCAGGCAGTGAAACAGACAGGTCATGCTGTCTGTCCATCTGTGCAGGGTTTCAGGACCTGACTGGAAAAAGCTTTGTGCAACTTGGTCGTACCTCATAGCTGACCCTGCTTTGTGCAGGAGGTTGGGTTAGAGACTTGAGGTCCCATCCAACCTGAATTATCCTCAGTGATCTCATTTTAGTTATTGCTGATGATGCTTTTCTAAAAATAATTCATTTAGAGTTTGTTTATAAATTGAAAATTAATTTAGACTCTTTGAAATGTGCCAGTGGTTCCTTAGTCTTTTAGATATGACTGAAGTATATTACAACACTGGAGTGTTCTGTTTTTACTTACTATATAATTAAATAATTGAAGTGACTTTGAAATCTTGTGTCACGAAAAAAACCAAAGCTAACTGTGGTAGAACCCCATCTGTAATGTTTATTTTCTGTAAGAAATTAAAAAAAATAATTACATTATGGCACTGTTAGGATGTAAGTAAAGGAATAACACTCATTACGTGTCATCTATAAACTCTTAGAATTGCTACTGAAGCTATAAGTAATATATCAATTAAAGAATGCAGTTCTCTGAGTCAGATCTTTGGAGAGGCTGTTTGGAAATCATATAATATAGCCTGGAAGGGACCTCTGGAGCTTGTTAGTTTGAGTTTGATCCTGTTGAGAGCAGGATCAAATAGGTCAGGTTTCTCAGTGACACGTCCAATTGAGTTTTGAACACTCTCCAAGGATGGTGATTTGATAACTTCTCTGGGCAGCCTGTTTGACCACCCTCACTATTATTTTTTTTTTTTTCCTGATATCAAATTGGAATCTTTCAACTTTCAGCTTGCGTCCGTTACATCTCCTCCTTTTGCTCTGCACCTCCAAAAAGAGTCTGGCTGCATGTTCTCTATGCCCTACTGCTATGTAGATGAAGATTAAGATATTCTTTGAGCTTTTTCTTCTTTGTGCTGGACAAACTCACCGCTCTCAGCCTCCATTCTGTATCATGTGCTCCAGCCCCCAGACATCTTGGTGGCCCTATGCTTGACCCCCTCCAGTATGTCAGTGTCTTTCTGGTCCTGGGGAACCCACATCTGGACATTGTACTCCAAATGTAGTCTGGACAGTACCAAGTAGAGGGAAGCAATCACATCCATGGACCAGATGGCTGTACTCTTTCTAATAGAGCTCAATATGCTGTTGGCCTTTGCTGGAAAGACACACTGCTGAAGCATGTTCAAAGAAGGGGAATCATCTTACATACTTTATGTGCTTATTTTGAAATGAAAGTCTGGTGAAATGGAACAGGTACAAAATGACTTGTGAATTATCATAGTTGCATTTTTTATAAACCCAGGACCTGCATTCTTCTTGAATATATGATCCAAGAGAGAAGCTTATTTCAAATGAAGACAAGCATAAGTTGTTGCTGGATTTCTTAAGCCTATTCCATATGTACAAAATAAAGATTATCTTCGATTTTACCAAATTTTCTGAGGCTCAAAGTGATTTTTTTTTTTTTTTTTTTTTTTTTTTGAGAGCTGTAAAAAACCCCAAACTTGAAATAGGAGAAAGACTGATTGTCTGTGGGCAGATGGGCAGACTAATAGTTGGGTACTTCAAAAGAAATAAGGCTTTTTTCTTTCTCTTTGTTTTTTCTCCCCTGACCCTGTCTCTGGTTCTTATCAGATCCTTCCATAAGCCAGCTTAACTGACACGCAGAGAACAATTTGGCTTTCTTTTGGGTTTATTTTCAGAAGTTTTAGTGAGTTAAGACAGCCCCCAGAGTGGTCTGAGAAGCACAGATGTTGGCAGAAGGAAGGAGGCAATGAGCGGAGAGGGGACTGTTGACAGGACTAGAGAACAGGACCCCTTTTGGCAGTCTTGATCTGTTAGGTTGTCTCATTCCATTTCCTCATTCCATCTTTAATGGATAAGAGAGCAGTAATTGTCAGGCAGTAGTAATTACTACTGTTAAAAGGCTTTAGGCCTTTTCCCAACAGTATCAGTGAAATACAGCTGTAATGCCAGATCTTCAATTGCATCACTTGTTTCCCTTAAAGATTGCACTGTTGTAATGTGACCTTTTTATTTTTTTTTTTTAATAATAGGTGCGAGAAGCTGCTTACAAGATTTTTCTTTACCCAAACGCTGAGCAGTTGAGCCGTTTAGAAGAATTGCTTGCTAGCCGAAACAGTCTGGCACAGCTGGTTGGGTACGACACCTTTGCCCACAGGGCTCTTCAGGGAACAATGGCCAAAACTCCAGGTATAAGACATGTGTGGAAGGACATACTGAGAAATCAAATGCACTGTGTTAGGTATGAGGTCAAAAGTTGTTAGTTTCTTTCGCTAAGTTTACACTTATTTCTTCAGTGAAGTATCTTACTGCAGTTACCTTTTGCTGTGTGCAATACTCGTGCTTTCTATAAATGGCAACACTCACTGAACAGGAACCAGTGGTTTTGTTCAGAATCAGCGCTCACTCCTTAGATTATGAAGTTGCCGTTATCCCAGCATGTAACAAAGTAGATGATGTACTAAATTCTCTTGAAATGATGGCACAGCGGTCAACGGAGTAGTTTGTTGTTCTAAAAAGAACTTTGTTGTTCTAAGGCAGCTTATTTTGATGTAAACTTAACATCTTTTAAGGCAAGAAATCACTTTCTTAAATATTCTTCCCCCCCCTTGTACTTCTAGAAACGGTAACACAGTTTCTGGAGAAGCTTTCTGACCAGTTGTCTAAAAGGTATGTCTTTTTCACAAAGTTATTTTTCGAACCATACTCTTTGTTTCAAGAATAGAGGGAGTTGTGCACTAATAAGTTAGCCAGTGCTGCTTATTTATATGCCGTGATGAAAAAAAAAACAAAACGCAAGACTTCTCAGAGTTTTGAGGGAAGCTATTGGCTTAGAATAAATTCTGTGTCTATGATCAGAGAACACCCAGGACTGAATGCAACAAGTGATGTGCCAAGAAATGCAGGCAACAGCAAACAAGAAGACCAAGTTTAAGTGTTGCAGAACACCCCCCTTGGTCTTCTCTCTATACACACTAGTCCATATATTTTACATCTATAAGAAAATTCCCCTGTTTGTCCTTCTTACCTCCAAGAGCATAAAACAGTTTCATCACTCTGTATAAATGTGGTGTATTGTAAGAAAGAAAATGCTTTGGAGGTGTACAACCAGCGTAAGAGGGACTTGATTTAGAGGTACCTGAATGACAGAAGCAGAATGGAAAAGTTCTTTTACCATAGTACACGGGGCTGCCATTTTATAGATATTTACTATCGATCTCTGATGATGGGCATTTTATTAGGATGGACTATTATTGTATGCTGTATTCCATTGCTCCAAGGTCTTTCATTAACACTTTTCATTATAAAAATGTTTTTCAGAGCTCGAAAAGATTTTGAAATGATGACAAAGATGAAGATGAAGCTGAACCCCCAGAATTCAGTAAGTTAAATTTTCATGTGTGGTTTTCTGTTTTGTTTTTTTAAAAATATAGTATAAGCTAACCTGTTCTACAAGAAAAGTTAACTCTAGTTTAGTGTACAACACGTAGTATGATTAGAAAAAGAAACTTTCTGTCTCCTGTCTTCAAATGCTTTTTGACTGCTTAGCTGGTATTTGTATTAAACCAAGCATTGAGTGAGAGATAGCTGTTGGTTTATGCAAAATGATACTGAGATAACCAAAAGATGAAGTGGCGAAAGGGAATATTACTTTGTTTTGAATTAATTGACTCATTTGAAAAATAAAGGCTGTACTTTAGGTTAGATGCATGTCCAGTTTGCATACTGTATTGTATGTATCCTAATTCTGTACATAGCTAGGTTTATCTTTTTATTTGAATTGAGTGTGTTTCTTGAAATCTGGTATGAAGTCCCATTATGTATTTGAATAAGAGGTACCATCTTCAAGCAAATGTTAAAAAAAAGTTTTCAAGTTATGATATATGATGCTATTTCTGATGGTATTTTTAGCACTGAATGTTTCCCATTATGTTTTAAAGTTCTGTGACTTGTCAAAACTGCAGAAATATTCAAAGGAAACAAAACTTTTACTTTGGGTTCACTTATTTGCCATTATTGTAATTATAAGCTGGAATTCTCTTTCAGAAGCTGATGCCATGGGATCACCCTTACTACAGTGGCGTCCTTCGTGCTGAGAGGTAAGCTCCTTATGTTCATGATTGTAATGTAAATGAGTGTCTTTATTTCATGCTTTGCAATAAGGGTAAAGAAAGTCCTCAATGTTAACTGGATTTCCTTCTTTGAAGATGTATTTCAATACGAAAAAATAAAGAGTATCTGGTGGGGCAGTTTTTTGTAACATTTCTTAGTTACTGCTGGAATGCCTGTAGAAGTTTTTGGCTGTTGTGTTGTTTTACAGGGAAGTATTGGCCTTCTTTGAAGATATGAGGATGAAGCAGTTTCAGAACAGCTAGAAAATCCTTGTTCTTGTTTGGCTTTTAGCTCTTAGCTGTGCTGCAGTAACGTTTAAAAATAAATTTTGATCACTGAATACAATCCAACTCCTCTTCATATTTTAACTGTATTGTACTTCTTATTGAACATGCACCTATCATCCCTTTCTACAGACTTGAAATAGCAACTTCTTGAGTAGATCTGCACTATTTATGGATAGAATTCATTCTCATCTCTTCTGCAAAGGCTGGGAAATAAATCCTTTATGCTGACTTAAATAGTGCACAAGACCTTTGCACATAATGAGATGCCAACTCTGAAAGACGTGAGCCCTGCATGTTGCCTTTATTAGATCAGCAGCGGTGACCTTTTACATTTGTGTTGGAAAAGATAATTTAAAGTTGTGCTTCTCTCACAAGAGGGGGAGGAAAAAATCTTCCTTCACTGCAGATTTGTAGATTTTTGGGTTTTTTTTCCAACAGACTGGATATATCTGATTAAAGTAGTATTTCACTCTGGATCAGAAAGCTATGGTAGACATGGTGTGGAAGGGTTGCCAGCTGTTGGCCTGTCTGTTCTGCAGCTTTTTTGTACTTTGTTATTGAGGCAGTAGTTTTATGAGCAGCAGCTCACGTCCTGGGTGTGCAGAACTTGCTGTGCATGGGGGTGAGAGGGATGTCCAGTTACTGGGTCTGCTCCCAGTAGCTGATGCAGGAACACGCATCACTCCACAGTGTATGCATGGATTGCGTGTTTGTGCCACAGCTTGGCAGTGGCTGCTTTTGTTCTAAACTGGACAGGTAGCAGACACGCTTCTGTGAAAGTGGAAACGAAGTAGTGGTTATACTGGAGGAGAATCAAGGTTCATCTGTCTCCAAACCCCACCTTCCCAATGGTGAATAGGAGTCTGGAAGAGCACTGTCGTACTCGTCCAAGATACGTATTATGTTGTAGTTTACAGTCTCCTTTACCTTGCATGCCTAGTGTGTTCAAAACACAAAGAATTACATTCTTATCCATAGTGCCTGACATTACTGACAAATGTTGATATTTATTGTCTACATATCCTATTTATTTTCTGTATTTCCTACAGTGTCAGCTTTCCCTGTTTTCAATATTAGTGTGTCCCTTAAGGGTTAGAGCGTTAGTTGTAGAAGGCTCTGTGTTTGTTTGTTTCTCTTTCTGGAGGGGTGTCTTCTGATACTGTCTTACTGTCCTTCTTAGACCATCTCATGAAGCTAACCATGTTGTAATTAAGCTGCTGATGATCACAAATAGATTATTCTGTTCATTTTGGCATTAGGAAGAAAAATATTTCCTTTCCTTGTGAGGCTTTGTAAAAGACCCAGTAAAGTTACTTTACCTTAAGAATTGCATGGTAGCTTTATGAAGGGAGTGCTGCAGGTAAAACAGACCAAGACACTGGCAATGTACTTATTTTTTACTTATTCAGGCACCAAGTCTGGCAGCTGGATCAGTGTGAAGAATCTTCCAAACCCATGTAGGGCCTCTGTGATTACAGTGCAGGATTGGGGCCCAGCCTTTTTTTCCTTGCAGGTTGGGCAGGAGCACTTTTTTCTGTCAGATACACAGGCATCTACAGGACAGGGAAGGAAAAGTAGTTTTCTTCTCCATCATGTGCACCAGTCTTTTGCTAAAAACCAAGGGCTTTAGGTCTTTCACTGTCCTGTTTTCTGTATAGTGGTCTGTCTTTGGGAAAAGTTTTTGATCTGATAGTGTCTTAACAATGCTTTATATTCATTCTGCCCATATTGTAGGTAATTAACAGGGTACCGGGTAATGGGTAGTCAGCCCTGAAAAGGGAAAACTCGCTTCTCCACTGCCAAGTATCAGTGGCTGTGCTTTATGACTGAAACTAGGCAGGAGTCAGAGAGTATTCAAACAGCAACCAGAGGACAGGAATATACCTTGTAATGCCTGTGCCCTAAACGTATTCGATTTGCCACTTATTATCTAAGTAAATGTGGATCCACTATCCTGTATCTTGTATTCCTACTTACCTCTGTTTGACCACATCCTTTCTCGAATGCCCCTTTGATGCTGTGGTATGTTCAATTCGACACTTTTGTAACTGGAAGATGAGAACCATATCTGTCACAAAATTTCATACTGGCAGGAGTTTGACTTTTGGCTATTTGTTGTTACTCTCTTTCTAACTGAGACAATTATCTTGCAGTATTAAATTATGTCTCTAAGGAAAAGTGGTGTTGTTTTCCTAGGTTTGTTTGGTTTTGTTTTATTTTTTTTTTCTGGGAAAATAATTTATACTATCTGTTTGTTTTGTTTTTTCTTTTTTTTTTTACTTGTATCATGTTTCATTTTATTTATTTGTAAGAGAAATAAATAATTTAATTTTTACTTGCCGCATTCTCTTTTATTTTTGTGTTTTTGCATCATGGAATGACAAAATATTTTTTTAAACAAGATATATTTACCTGTCATGAATTTCTCCCATTCTTAGTATTCTTTCTTTAGTAGATTAGTTATTTTGTTCTTCAAGGGTTTCTCTTTTTTGGAAGAAATTTACTTTCAGCTTTATATCTTTTACAGAAATGCCGTGGTCATATTTATAATAGTGCTGTGTGCGGAGCACAGCTTACATTTTCATTTGTCATGTTTGGGGACTCGGTAGTAGTTTGTGTGGTGGATTTCTGTATGGTTAGGAATTTCTGGGGTTTTTTTACTTAGTAAAATGTTTTTGTTGAAAGCGAAAGCAAATGTATGCTTTTGGGTGTTTCTTTTGGACTGCTGTTGTCGCTGTGGCTCAAGCTGAATACAGAAGTAGGTATTGTCAGGTACCTAAAATGCAAATTATCTTTACAAACCTAGGTATGAAGCGACTACAGGAGTTTAGTTCTTGATTAAGTAACTTAGCAATGTTCCAGTATGTTGCACATAAACCACTAAGGGGTGCAAGAAATATTAGATGGGACAGTGTCTGTGTCTCTTGAAAATGGTTTACTGTTAAACTATTTTGGTCTGTATGACCATATTTGCAAACAGAAATGTGAGTAAACATTGGACAATGTGATCCAGATGTGATCTTTTACTTCCTCTTTAGCTCTCCAGATTTTGACCAGCTACATCAAATTGTTTCAAATGACATATTTTCAATGTGTATGTTGTATATTTTGAATGTAGTTATATATTTTATATTCTAAATATATATTTATTCCATATTAGAACAGGATTAAGGAAACAAATCCTTTGTTGGATTTCCCATAATTAGTTTTAAGAGCTGGATATTTACTTCTGAATAATGTAGGATATTCAGATGCATTTGGACTATGGAATTTTAATGACATTTGCTGTCATTATCAGGTTGCCTGTATTTTCGCTCTGCTTCTACAGCCCCTACTGACCATTTCTGCTGTTTTGTAAGTTGAACAGCAGGAGGAGCTCTAGACTTAATTCACAGGGTACGTTTTTCTTTATGTAAACTTATCCAGGAGAATTTTGTTTCTGTCAGCTTTTACCAAGTCTTTTCCCTGGAAACTTGATCCTACTTCAAAAGTGTAAGTCTCCCATTGATGGTAACAGGATAGTTTACTCTTTTTTTTTTTTTTTTTTTTTTCTCTAAATTGCGTTAAGTAGCCTTTCTGGCTTTAAACCCATGCCTAAGACAGTGTCATGTTTTTGTAGCTATAGTTTAAGTGGCAGAGAAAACAGATGTCAGTATAAATGTATATTTAAGAGAAACTGGAGACAAAAGTCTGAAATTCATGGTAGTAGTATCTTAAAAGAAGATAGAGTAATTAGGAGAACCTTAAGAATTTTGGCAGGCGAAAAGTAATAAAACAGTGAATGCTAGAACATGCTTCAGCCTCTAACAAGTAAGAAGATGTCTAATATGTGTATTATAAAAATAATACTGTTGAGTTTTAGTGCAGGCAAGTACCATGTTATTAATTAAATCCCTTTACTTCTCAGTAAGTGCAGCTGCAGATACAAATAATTCTCAAGGCCCTGATCTTGCAAAGATGTAGTCACCTTGCTGACTTCTTCTGGGTCATAAAAAAACCCAAAATGCTGGAAAAGACCTTTTGAGGTCAACTGTTTGCCTTGAAGGTGGGATTGACTGTTGGGGGTGGGATTAAGGTGGGATTAAGCCTCTTCTGACGAAGGCACAGAACTGTCAGTGCTGAGCTTAGTATATTTGGTGTTGACTCCTGTTTCCCTAACCCTTTGGTGCTTACCAGGCTGGACTGACTTCGCTGGCTATAATTCACTGTTGGGATTTTTGCCAAAGTGTCACAGATTTTATTCGACTTGCAACTGGGATGTGCTTGCGGGGTATTGCACTCCGCTGGTCTGTCTCTTTGGGACTGCAGAAATAAATAAGACTGGCCTTGGGCATGAACAAATCAATGCCAGAATGAGCCAGTTTCCTGCTGTGTCAGAAAGAGAAGCCACCACAGCAACTGAAGGTGTTTTGGATCTTGGGGTGACCAGCTGAGCAGAAATTAGGAATAACTCATCTCCTTTCTTCCTGGGACTGTACACAGGCTGCCGGCTTGAAGGGAGAGTGGGCAGCACTTTCGTTTTTTCAGAGGTGTAAGGGCAATACCAAGGTAGCTAAACATGACTCTAGCTGTTTCTAAAGCTGCTAAAAGCTGCACCTAATGTTGAGGTTTGCAAGGTACTTGTAAATAAACTCATTTATGGCTGCTTTTTGTGAAGTTATTTTTAGTTTTACAAAAGAGTGTTCTTCGTTGGAAACACCATGTTTGAAAAATAGCCCAGACCCTTTATGGAATATGTGAGAAAACTGTCACTCTGTGCAAATTGAAAGCTGAAGTGGAAAAATAATGCAAAATTCAAAAAGAACCAGGAAATCTTTCAACCAAAGTACTCATAGCGAAGGAAAACTTTCTCTAAGTATCTGTTTATAAGCAAGAGAAGGCATGTCTTCTATTAAATCAACTAATGTAGGTGCAAAAAGTCCATTTAACTTACCAGTCACTAAGCTAATGAACCAAGCTTTTTGGAGGAAAACCTGAAAGTTATTGAAAAGGCTTGCTGTGAAGCAGAATTCAAGTTTCAAGAGTTATTTATTTATTCCAAATATTGTGGAAGGACAAAGAAATTGTTGTTGATTTGAAAGCAAAGTCAAATTTAAAAGATGCATACAGTGTCGATACCAAACCGATATTTCAAATTACCCCCTGACCTCTTCTAAAATATTCTAAGAAGTACAATTAACAGAAAGAGAAAAGGAATGTGAGATACAGGTATTAGTTTATGGTTGATGAGAGTACAAAGACTTTCTATTATTATTATTATTATTTTTAAGAAATCCAGAATCTTCTATAAATCATGGTTAAGAGTCTCCCTTCAGGTAAAGAATTAAATTTCAGAGTCTGGCATGTAATGAAAATTGGAAGGGGTTTTCCTTGTCTTGATCTCTTTAAGTTAACCTGAGGGGTTCGTCTCACTTTTATCTTCCACTAACAACATTTTTTTCAAGTTTCTTTGAAAGTTTTGGGAGAATCTGTTTTATTAGAGATAGTTAACTTAGTGTTCTATATTTTCCTGGACATCAACAGGATAATAATTTTTCTCAAAAAAAGAAAAAGAAATCGGGATATCAGGGACTACACTTAATAGTCAATGATAAGAATTCTTGCCAAGCAGCTAATTTGCAGTTGTTAAGAGCCTGAATGCTCATGTTCTGAAGAACAGTGATCCTTACTCAAATATCCCTAATGTCCAAGTTTATAAAAAGCATTCTTCATAGAATAGATGAAAGTCATGCTACACAAAACAGTCTTAGTTTCCTTCCAAATATGCAGCTTAAATGAAAGTGATTTTAGAAGTCTGCATTTTATTTAGACTCAGTGAAGTCATACAAGCTTAGAAATAATTATTTATAATGACATACTACATCTTTGTTCTTCACAGGGACACAGCCTTTTTGTTTGAAGCCTGCTGTTCTTGAAGAATAACCAAACCTCATTGTGTCAGTTAACTTCTTCTTAAAATTGGTTTTTTAAATTGGTGTGGCTACATTTCTTCTTTTAAAAATAGTGCTGGGCTGCATACTGTAAAAGTCAGGTGTCTGGATTTTTTAACATAGTTTATCCTTTAATATAAAGCAGGAATTTACATCAAAGAAACTACTGTTTTCTTTGATATTTCTACTTTCTTTAGGACAGTACTGAGATTTCTCTTTGTAAAGTTTCTGAGCTCACATTCTGACATAAAATACATAAGAAAATTTTCATTCTTTCCTGGGCTTTGTTATAAATATAAATGCTTTGACATTTGAAATCAGATGTTCAGAGTGAATTAAGTTCTTGAAATATATTTTAAGAAAAAATGGAAGCAGAACAAACTTCTTTTGTTCATTTTTATGCTTCTCAGTCTTTCACAGTTTTGGACATTCAAGCATATGAGTTATGCAATTCTACAGGAACAAGAAAAGAATTTAAGGTTTGTTATTACAATAAAAGGGACTACTTTTAATTTTTGATTTTTTTTTTTTAAGTCAAAGTTTCTAACTAAAAGTTTGGCACAGAGAAAAATATTCTTTTCCACTGTAGATGACTTCATGTATATATTTGTTGATGCTGTTTCTCATTTGTTCAGAGTGAGATTTATATACTGGTGTCCTTTATTTTTTACATAAATGTAATGTGGTATTTCCTACATCTAAACTAAAAGCAGTCTTTTTTTTTTTTTCCTAATACCTGATCATGTAAAAATGCCTTCTTGATTTCAGGAAGTCTTATTTTAGATTAATAATTGTGTTTTCTGGTGTGCATGTCTGTAACGGATAGAAATTTTGGTATTTCCTTTTCCTGCCCTTCCAGAAGTGCATTCAGATCCTTTTAAGTTTCACGTCAGTGCTGAAGAAAATTTCTGTGCTCAAGTTCAAGCATAGTTGGGAAAACTTTTTGTAACACTGCAAGTATCAAAAGTCAGTACACACCTGTTTTTTTGACCTCAGATACCCTAGAAGAAAGGTTCTGTGGTAAGAAATCTTTTTGACTGGAGTATGTCATTCTCCGCAAAGATCTGTTGTGATTCATCAGACCGCCATTCTTCCATCTCCTTCGCCTCCATTTTCAGAGGCATCTTCCCATAGAAAAGACTGTGCTGTTCAGCCTTTTGGGATTCTGGTATACAACATGCAGTCCAGTCTGGGAAGCCAAAGTTTCAGAGAGGACCAAAAGTTCATAGCTGAGCTGAAGACTTCTGCTAGTTAGCAGAACTAGTTAGTTCTGGCTGGTACCTTGCTGAGCCCAAGAGTGGCGTTATATTTTGTTTGTGTCTGCCTTTCTCTGGTGACGTAGGCATCCTAGGTGCCTATTTGAAGCACTTTGAATCACCTTGCTGGGGCCCAGGACTCACATTTTAAGTTAAGATATAAGAACTCACATTTTAAGATATCCAGACAGGACGTTTGATTCTTGCCCTGGCTTGCTTAGCTGACCTAAATCCTTTTTCTTCCTTAGGAAGTGCTGTAACCATGTTTCCACATATTTGCCAGGTTTGGAGACAGCAGTACAGTGTTCTGCTAGTGACGTTAGTTGCCATGTGCATCATCCTCCTCATTGAATTCTGCCTGTCTGCTCAGCTGGTGCAGCAAGCAAGCTGCAAATTACAGCATACAAGAAAACCTGTCTTCAGGCACTTCTCTGCAGTTGCTGTGGCCAAATGGGGCTCCAGTCGGTTTCCAGCACAGATTTTAGCTGTCTTTCTCCAGAACATTAACCTTTCTTTCTAGTAGCAGTAACCCTTAGCAGAAATTTTACTGGTAGCAGAATGCCTATTAGTGTAGTTCAGTATGGGTCGTAATAACTTCCTTTCTGATTTCTTTTCCCAAAAATACTTGAATGCATTTCCTGTAGGAGATAAAAGTTGTAACTTGGCTGCATAAATGTAGCGGCAGCTTGCCAAAGAGTGATCAGAAAGAGTGTGCTAATATTAAAGCAGCTGTTTCTTGCAGTTTTATTTGATTTTTTTACTATTTGTTTTAAATAGAAGGAACAAAGCTAGAAAACTAAGCCCACAGTTGATAACAGCTTAAAATCATGCCTAAAGTGATTCTTAGAGTGGCTGCTACTTTAACATGTAATATAATAATAAAAAATAATTATATGCACAGTAGGGTCATCAGTAGTTATTAATATGTAGATTATTGAAGATTGCTTTGCTCTGACCGGTGAGCAGTTCGGGGGCAGGCTAAGCTGTAGTACTTTGGAAATGCTGCTCTTTTTTATATAGAGTCAGTCAATATCAGTTAATTCATTAACTAATTCATTTCTGTCCTTTTATTCTATCAGTAGAGAAGTAACGTTCAGTGGAATGCCTTGTTTTGGTAGGGTTTTGTTGGGAGGCTTTTGTGTGCGTTTTCAAATACACTTGGTTTCACATTTGAAAAAAATGATCAAAGAAAACAGCATGCACCTGGGATAGAAGATGGTGAACTTTGAGTTTCCCCTTTAGCTTCAGGAGAAATTCATTTTACACTCTTGGATCAGCCCTCAAAAAGGCTCTGCATCCTACACAGACAAGCTGTATCTTTGTTACAGGGCAGTTTAAAGTGCTAAGGGAGTGTATTGATAAAAGTCTTCATCCTGGAGTTTTATGTGGTGTTTCAGATAATCTGGCCTGGGTCAGAAACTGTTTTGAAGATAAAACCCGAGACCCTGGAACAGTATTAGAAGTCTCATTCAAAAGGCTGAGAGAAGAGAAGTTTGGCTTGCTGTCACAATCGCAGTCCCCATTGCTGCCAAGAAATTGTGCTACGGTGTTTCGGATTAGCATGAATTTGAACAGTGAAATACTGTGCCTGGGAAATGTTGTGTTCTTGCAGTTTCACTGAGGTGATGAAGCCGTGAGTAGCTGAGGTTGGGCAATCATTTGCTAGCAAACAGATGCTTTTTTCCTGTCATCTGGAAACAATGAAGTTGCTAATGGCTGCTACCGTTTGATGCCTGGAATCAAGCAAGAATCTTCAATAAGGGAGCATGTAGTTTGCCTGTAAACTCTTCCAAATACTTTTCCACCCACACCCTCCAGCCAGACTTCAGTTTTACAGATCTACTAGGGATTGTAGGATTTCCTGTTCTGCTCATTGTGTATTCTTTTTCTGGGAAAGATTCAAGTCTTTTAAATTAATTTCTTCCCTTTTCCCCATTGTCCTCTAATCTTATCTAGCTTTACACCTTTCATTCTGCAGTGAGTAGCATTAAATCTTGAAGGTGGGGGCTCAAAAAAGAGTCAGTTGTGTGCTTGCTCTTGCCACTGAAAGGCAAGACCATCTATTAATAATAAATCCAGGAACAGAGTTTTTGGTTATAGGACATTAGCTTCAGATAGCTGAGTGTTTGGCTAATTTCTGTCCCTAAATAAGACCAAAGAGAAAATTTTCCTGGAACCAGTGCAAGTTTAGGTTAGACTTTCTTCAATGGTAGTTGGTCTTACTTGATTTACGAAAAGAGAGTTCATGTATGAGGTAGGACCAAGTTTAAAACTTGTGAATTAAATCTGTTTTGGTGTCTGGAATGATTATCACTTATAGACCGGTATTAGAGAAAGATTTTTTTTTTTTGAAGATGTACTATCCACTTCCTGGAGCAGTAGCTTTTTTTCCGTACCCAATACTCATTTTGAAGTGTCTTATTGATTATTATCATCTGATTGTGAAAATTGCTTTATATTATCCTATTCTAACCACTTTCCTTGTAACTCCTATGACATTGCAGTGGCTTGCAAACAAAGAAACAAACTATGGATGCCAGATAACTTAATAATCACCACTGACCACTGTCAGGATTGTAATTAGTAGTTTAAATATTAGTCTTGTGTCATTAGACACTGGAGTTATTTGAGGATTTTTCAGTATCTTTGTCTTTGATCTTTGTTTGTACACTGGTGTAGTAGGCAACGTGGACATGGAGAAATAAGTAAGATCAGAACTAAAAACATTTTTTTTTTGCGTTCTGTATTAAAAAAATGTTGTTTTTCAAAACTTTTGCAATTTTCCGTTGGCAAGAGGACTATTAACACACATTTTTCATTAAATGTGGGAGAGGTTTGATCCTGACAATGTTCTACCAGAAGTGACTGACATAAACTTTGTGTAGTTATTATTAAAGTGTTTGTTTAATCAGGACCTCATTGTACTCAAAATGTCAAGATTGTGACATCTTCAAACATTAAGCCATGGTAGGGGACTAGTTCCCCTGGGGAGTCTGCCTTAAGCCAGTATAGTCTGTTACTGCTATTTTCCTGTGTGGGTGGGTAAGTATCATGCTTTTCCAAAAGACAAAACTATTACAGACTGATTTTTTCCCCCCACTTTGGATAGTGACAGTGTATTACAAAATACCTATCAGAAAGCCTTCTCCCCATCCTCTACATCATGGGGTAAGTTCATGGGGATAAAGCGCATGTTCAAGGAGTGCTGAGAATGAGGAAGAAATAGGCACTTATCTTCTCCTTGTAATATATTAATGTCAGCTCCTCTACCTATGAATAAACATCGCTGCGATCTCCTGCTAGTTTCTATCTGCATTTTTGACAAAAATTAAGTGAAACATAAAGTAGTTTCAGAGTTCTTCTCCTCTGCCCCCCAGCAAACACGTTAATCCAGTATTTCAACTGAATGTGGTAATCCTTTGCGGTTAGCATGAAATGTTGTCCTCCTCTGATACATAAAGCTGAAATACTGCACCTGTGTGGTCTTGGTCCTAGGCTCCATATGACATCTTCATAGAATCACAGAATAGTTGAGGCTGGAAGAGACCTCTGGATGTCATCTAGTCCAACCCCCCTGCTCAAGCAGGGCCACCTAAGGCAGTTGCTCAGGACCTTGTCCAGGTGGTTTCTGAGCATCTCCAAGGATGGAGACGCCACAACCTCTCTGGGGCAACCTGTACCAGTGCTCAGTCACCATCACAAGGAAAAAATGTTTTTTGATGTTCAGAGGGAACCTCCTGCGTTTCAGTTTGTGCCCATTGCCTCTGGTCCTGTCACTGGGCACCACTGGGAAGAGCCTGGCTCCATCCTCTTTGCACCCACCTTCCAGGTATTTATATGCATTAGTAAGATCCCCCTGAGCCTTCTCTTCTCCAGGCTGAACTGTCCCAGCTCTCTCAGCCTTTCATCATAGGAGAGATTCTCCTGTGATCCCTTCATCATCTTCGTGGCCCTTTGTTGGATTCTCTCCAGTATGTCCATGTCTCTCTTGTACTGAGGAGCCCAGCGCTGGATGCAGCACTCCAGGTGTGGTGTCACCAGTGCTGAGTAGAGGGGAAGGATCACCTCCCTCAAACTCTGGCAATACTTTGCCTAACGCAGCCCAGGTTGCCATTTGCCTTCTTTGCGGCAGGGGCCCACTTCTGGGTTATGTTCAGCTTGGTGTCCATTAGAACCCCCGGGTCCTTTTCTGCAAAGCTGCTTTCTTGCTGGGTGGCTCCCAACATATGTTGGTGCCTGGGGTTGTTCCTGCCCGGGTGCAGGACTTTGCAATTCTTGAACTT
The DNA here is from genome assembly GCF_964199755.1 of Larus michahellis. Lineage (NCBI taxonomy): Eukaryota > Metazoa > Chordata > Aves > Charadriiformes > Laridae > Larus > Larus michahellis. The sequence goes on from NC_133896.1 coordinate 201,257,383, forward strand.
CCAAGATTCCTGTCAGCCCATTTCTCCAGCCTGTCAAGATCCCTCTGGGTGGCAGCACGACCCCCTGGCATCTCAGCCACTCCTCCCAGTTTGGTGTCATCAGGAAACGTGCTGAGGGTACACTCTGCCCCATCATCCACAGCATTGTTAAACAGGACTGGACCCAGTATTGACCCCTGGAGTACACTGCTACTCACTGGTCTCCAAATCCAAATAGATTTTGTGGCACTGATCACCTCCCTCTGGGCCTGGCTGTTCGGACAGGTTTCAGTCCACCTCCCTGTCTGTTCATCCAGCCCACACATCGACAGCTTCTCTGTGAGGATCTTACGGGAGACAATGTCAAAGGCCTTACTGAAGTCCAGGTAGACAGTGTGCACTGCTCTCCCCTTGTCTACCATGCCAGTTGTTTCATCATGGAAGTTCATCAAGTTGGTCAAGCATGACTTGCCCTTGGTGAATCCATGGTGACTATTCCTGATGACTTTCTTGTCTTTCATGTGCTTGGAAATGGTTTCCAGCATTAGCTGGTCCATCAGAAAAGAATTCTGCTCTTCAGAAAATTTTGAGCAATCTGGTCTCTCTTGACGTCACACTTTTGATTTTTCTTGCTTCCTGTGTAAATGTTGCTTAATTTCATGACTTAATGTCATGTTCTTGACTTTCTTACCATTTTCATATTCTCTTTTCCTGCAGCTGAACTCACTGGTAGGAGTTACATGTTTTAATTTCCTGCAACTGTGAAAATATGATGGTTTGCTATGACTGTGAGCTGTTGGTGGAGTTAAATTTTGATTTAGTGAAGTGTGTGTTTGTAGTATTGTATCATATGGCTTCTTTCTTGAAATATGTTGTACAATCAGCTCTCTTCTCCCCTTTGACAGGGAGGAAATGGTGGGGAAACCCTGGATGCTATTAGATGTCTCGGGGGAGGAGGATGTGAAGGTACTAGATGGCCTTTGCGCATGGTCAGCGTAGCTTTGGGAGGGCTGATTGAAATGAGCTCTGCAAAGAGCCCTCATGCAACTTCCATATGGAACCATTTGAGCGTGTCTGTATTACTGCCCTGGTTCTGAGATAGCACCTGGATTAATAAACCTTTCTGGAGCCTAAACCAAGGTACAGTAAATTTGAGTGGCTCAGCAGAAACCAGTGTGGGACAAGCAGGACTGGGGCAGATCCAGAACTAATAAATGCTGCTTATCTGAATTGGCTCTGAGGACATGTAGCTCTAGGTTACGACACAACTCAAGGCTGAATTGGGACTAAAAGTGATGTATAACTTTAGCCATTTTTTTTCATGTCGTTTTTTAGCCATACAAAATGTGTATCATTACCTACTATTTAATCTTTAATTTATTTTGAAATAAGTGCTGTAATTTTAAAAAGAAGGATAATCATGTTTCCCACCTTGGAGGCGCGTATGTGTAGAAATCCTGCTTCACGTTATAGTAAACTTCTATTGAGACAGTACTTTTATAGTGAACCTTTTCATTTATGGTCCATCCTTAGTTAAAGAAGCAATTGTTTGAATTACAAATGGGAAACTCGGCTTAATATTCTTATAAAGAATATTAATATAATATTCCTTAATTAATTAATTAAAGGAATTAATTTAGTAATTCCTTTAATTAATAAATAAAGAATATTCTTAATATTCTATATTCTTATATATTCAGTTTTGGGCCCCTCGCGACAAGAGGGACATTGAGGTGTTGGAGCGCGTCCAGAGAAGGGCTACAAAGCTGGTGAGGGGTCTGGAGGACAAACCTTATGAGGAACGACTGAGGGAGCTGGGGTTGTTTAGCCTGGAGAAGAGGAGGCTGAGGGGAGACCTCATCACCCTCTACAACTACCTGAAAGGAGGTTGTAGAGAGATGGGGGCTGACCTCTTCTCCCTGGTGACAAGTGATAGGACGAGAGGAAACGGGTTCAAGTTACATCAGGGGAGGTTTAGATTGGATATTAGGAAACATTTTTTCACTGAAAGGGTTATTAAACATTGGAATAGGCTGCCCAGGGAGGTGGTGGATTCACCATCCCTGGAGGTGTTTAAAAAAAGGGTAGATGGGGCCCTTAGGGACATGGTTTAGAAGTGGCTTTTGTGAGGGTAGGTTAAAGGTTGGACTCGATGATCTTAAAGGTCCCTTCCAACCTCAGCAATTCTATGATTCAATTCAATGATTCTATAATATGTAGGTTGACGGTATAAGATTTTAAAGTGATGTGACAAAAACCAGTCCTAAACTATTACAGAGGTTGTTAGGACTTGCTGCTAAAAGGTGTTATTTTTTTCTTTTAATAAAAGGGTCATTTTAACAGGTTTGTATGCAGGGAGAGCTTCAGAGCAGAATCAGAAGAAGAGGACTGAAGCACTTAGTGGTGGGTTTAATTTCTCACAGTAACAGTCTGAGCAGAAGGTGATCACAGGGTGATACTGTAAAAGTCTGGAGACATCTGAGATTTATCTGCTACAGCTAGCTTTCCAAAAAGTGCCACTGTTGAAGGAGCTGCAGTTGTTATGAATTGCTGACTTTAAAATCTCAGGATATTCAACACATACACTGTAATTCTGTACTTCTGGGAGGCTCCAGGTGTAAAGGGCTCCAGGAGTCCTTCGTACTCCAAATTTCTGTGGCTTATTACAAGGAAATTAACTCATCTCTTCTGCTTTCTTTTAGAGAGTTGCTTTCAGTCTTTTTATCTAACGATCTAAAGTGATTTATATCATGCTTATTTTTGTTCTTTTGGTGTAAAGACTCTTTTTGAGTAAGAAGGAAAATGTGTGTCTTGCAGCATGCAGAGTGTGAATTTAAGTGTTGCTGAGCATCTTGAAGTCAAGTTGTGTCAGTATGGTAGAGGCAAAATCAGCTTTATTGTCTATGTTCTAGTATAATTAGAATGGAATACAGAAACTTTAGCTTCTGGCATGTATAGTGTGATAATAAGCAAAACCCTGTAACTGAGCATACCTGTATTTTTGACAGATGTTGCTATGGTAGTTGCAAAATGCTGCTAGAGTATGTGATAAAGGTAACGTAAAGGATACTAGAAAAAGAAAACAAAACACAGTGACATATTCAAGAACAAGCGCTGTGGCTTAGAGAAGTAACCCCAGCCTGCTGTGCATCACGGTGCACTGAAGCTGGGTACTGAATTGTAGCTGCAGTTGTGAGCAGCGTATCGGCGAGTGCAGCGTCCCCAGTGGACTTCGTTCTTAGGTCTTGTCTTTTGTGTATGGGAGTGGGAGGGAAGGAAGGGTAGGTAAGTGGATAGGGACTAGCTGACTCTTTCACAGCTGGTCTCTAACTAAGCCTTTTGATCACAGGCCTTGAAATAGCATGGTTCTCGTCTTTGGTGTTCAGCTATTGTAGTCTAGCTGATGCATGTTTAAATTTCAGTGACTAGTTACCATTTCATTAATCAGCAAAAGCACAAGAGCATGAAAGAAGAAAGAAGATAGAAGGGAGGGACTGCAATTCTCTAAACAGTATTTACTCTGAGAACCCAGAAAATGGTACAAATAACGCTTGGACTTTGTATGTGAAATGAGGGAGCAAGAACATTTTTGCCATTTGGGGTCCACACACAACTAGAAGCAGATTCCAGTTCTGATTTTGCTGTCATCTCCAGAGTTGTGTGGCCCTGAGCAGCTTGTGGAACATGTCGGTTTGCAAAGCGTTTGTTTGCTTGATACACTTGTAGTTCGTTTACTTTTTAGGGTCAGAGTCTCAGGAAGTTTGAACCCAAGTATAGGCTTCATACATCTCTGAACTACTTTTATAATTGCTTTTCGTTCATTCTTAGTTTATCTGCGTGCATGCAGATCATAGAATCATAGGGTTGGAAGGGACCTCTGAAGATCATCTAGTCCAACCCCCCTGCCAGAGCAGGGTCACCCAGAGCAGGTTGCACAGGAACGCGTCCAGGTGGGTTTTGAATGTCTCCAGAGACGGAGACTCCACCACCTCTCTGGGCAGCCTGTGCCAGTGCCCTGCCACCCTTGAAGAAGTTCCTCCTCATGTTTAGGTGGAACTTCCTATGCTCAAGTTTGTGCCCTTTACCCCTTGTCCTGTCCCCGGGCACCACTGAAAAGAGCCTGACTCCATCCTCCTGACACCCACCCTTTAAGTATTTATAAGTGTTGATAAGATCCCCCCTCAGTCGTCTTTTTTTCCAGACTGAAGAGACCCAAATCCCTCAGCCTTTCTTTATAAGAGGGGTGTTCCAGGCCCCTAATCATCTTGGTAGCCCTTTGCTGCACCCTCTCCAGCAGTTCCCTGTCCTTCTTGAACCGGGGAGCCCAGAACTGGACACAGTACTCCAGGTGTGGCCTCACCAAGGCAGAGTAGAGGGGGAGGATGACCTCCCTCCACCTGCTGGCCACACTCTTCTTGATGCACCCCAGGATGCCCTTGGCCTTCTTGGCCACCAGGGCACATTGCTGGCTCATGGTCATCCTGTTGTCCACCAGGACTCCCAGGTCTCTTTCAGCTGAGCTGCTCTCCAGCAGGTCAGCCCCCAACCTGTACTGGTGCATGGGGTTATTCCTCCCCAGGTGCAGCACCCTACACTTGCCCTTGTTGAATTTCGTAATGTTTCTCTCCGCCCAACTCTCCAACCTGTCCAGGTCTCTCTGTATGGCGGCACAGCCTTCTGGTGTGTCAGCCACTCCCCCCAGCTTTGTGTCATCAGCAAACTTGCTGAGGGTGCACTCTATCCCCTCGTCCAGGTCATTGTTGAATATATTGAAGAGGACTGGACCCAGTACTGACCCCTGGGGAACACCACTTGTCACTGACCTCCAACTAGACTCTGTGCCCCTAATCACGACCCTCTGAGCTCTGACTTTCAACGAGTTATCTATCCACCTTACTGTCCATTCATCTAACCCACTGGTTAGATGAATGCATGGTGTCCTCCTGCCCACGTGTCTTCTGTGCTACAGTGTCTTGAACATACTGAGTTGTTCAATTTTAGGCTTAGGAAGCTTGGCCATGTTTGAACTCCACATCACATACTAAAATCTTCATGTGTCTCAAAGCTGTAAGATATTTTCTACATGGTTCAGGGAGTCCCACCTCACACGTGGGAATTGATTGTGTCTCCTTGGCCTTTCTATTGCTTGCGAAAGAAGAGACTGCAGAGTCAGCAGTGCTTACTGGTTTTCTGCCCTAGGTGAGGATTTGGCTTACACCACAGCCAAAGCCAGCTCCGTTTTCTGAGCAGTGAGATGGCACAGTCTTGGCATGGGAATGGCATTTAGGTGCAGGTGGCCTCTTGTGGATCAAAAGCCTCAGTCTGGCCACCCATGGTGTTGCCATGGTCTGTTTGAGCTACGCGTTCACCACATGTCTGAAAATCATGGTCAACATCTGCTGAGTTTGGTATCCAAATTTAAATATAAGAAAAATTGAGTTACTGTGAAGCACTGTGCCATAACTAGTCTGTGACTTAGTTTCACTATTTGAAAAATAAATCCAAACATGGTCAATAAGGGCCTTGGGGCTTATCTGGTGTATTTTGTCACATCCTGTGACTTGGAGGTGAAGAGTGGAGTTTATGTAGCTCAACTGACTGGTTTGGGATTCTTTTATTTCCTTAGGTACAACATTGATCCTGGCTTGTACTGTCCATTTTTCTCTCTTGGGGCGTGCATGGAAGGTTTGAACTCTTTGTTCAGTCAGCTCCTAGGAATCTCCCTTTATGCTGAACAGACACAGAGAGGAGAGGTTTGGTCTGAAGATGTTCGAAAGTTGGTAAGTATTCTTGTTCCCAGCATCTGAAATGACAAAGGGAAGTTCGACAAGGTGGTGTGCACCTCTGAGCCATGAATCAGACTTTGTTTTCAAATTACTTGTGTACCTATCAAGAGCACACACTAGTTGTCTAATTTTAGTTGAAGTTAGACCTCAAGGGCTTTATATTCTCTCTAAGTGCCTTTTGTATGCTTGCTATTTTATGGCTTTTATAATTTACCTCTGTGAAAAGGGTGCCTGAATCAGAAGCAGTTTCTCTGTTTGGAGATTACTGTTGTACCTTTCAAGCTGCCCTTCTGAATGAGCCCTGCTAGTTTTTTTAGCATCAATTTGTAGATGGCTGTAGTCGACTAGAATGCTGTAGGTGCACATTCTAGCAGTCATGAGTCTTTGCCTCATTTTTTTTTTATTCTGTATGTCATCTTTAGTTTGAGATTGTTTTTTACGTCTTTATTTTTTGCCCTCTTTTTAGGGGTGGGCAAAAATAAAAACGTGGGTAAAAATAAAAACTTGGGCAATAATTTAGTCATCAGGTTCCTCTGTTGTCTTCCCTCCATGTATTCACTGCCAGATCTTCTTCACTGCTCTTCCACCTCCAGCAAGAGCTGCTGTTCTTTATATCCTGTGGGTCAATTTATGATTACTCCTTATTCTTTCTATGTTTATTTCCACAGTAAATCAGCTTCGGTTACTGTTGACTTCTCAGAAGTCATTTAGGGGCTATAGTCTTACTGTTAATACTAATCTGTGACTAGTTTTAATTGAAATGCAGAAATGGCTGTAGTTTGAGGGACAAGTTGTGAACCTTGTATATATATTTTTTTCAATTAAAATTACCCACAGATTTTACATGAATTATTCCAGTTTATTTGTCATTTATTCATTATAAATCTTTGGATTAGAATACTATGTCTTCAATTTACACATCGGTGCTTTCATCATGGAAATGATACTTTTTTTTCCTTCAGGCTGTTGTTCATGAAACTGAAGGTTTGCTGGGATACATCTATTGTGACTTCTTTCAGCGACCTGATAAACCACATCAGGTAACATTTACGATCTGATTCCAGCGTAATGAGTAAGGGCTGTAGTGTTAGGGCCGTGTACGTTCAATGTAAGTTTAGTAAAAATTATCTTGATTTAAAATAAATTAAATTTAAACACGGAAAATCTGTAACATCAAATGTGGTTTTAGGTAAAATATTTTTGTAGTAACCTTTCGTTTAAAAAACATCACCTGATAGGCTGAACGCAGACTCTTTGTTATACAGAACGACAGGCACTATGAAATGTCACAGAGAGAAATGGCAGATTTTTAAACACCTATTTTCTGGCCTACTGTGCTATTGACTATACGATGCAGTACAATAAACACTTCATTCTGTGGAAGCATATGCAAATTACCACCTTTAGTGAGGTGCTAAGTGGACAAACTTTAAATCTGCACTAGTTTAATATATTACTCTGTTTTGCTAGTATTTCACAATATGCTAGGAGAGCTGTGGAGTATATTTTAAAAAGAACTTACTGCTGAAGAATGAAGAGAGAAATTACTGATTTGGCACATCAGTCAATTCTTTGAGCTAGTGATATTTTTGAGAAAAATTGAGAGGTTTTGACAATTCTAAATAAAAAAACCCTCTAAAAGCAACACAGTCTTTTCTTTATGGAATAAGGTAGTTTCTGTATGAATACGAAGCAAATAATAAAAATGGAGAAAGCGTGTGCTGTTATTGAACAACACTTAATGATCATTGAAGTCAACTTGTGTAACTGAGTATATGTTTAGGTTTGATTTAATAGTTTAAGTGTAATTTAATAAATTCATCATTGTTTTAATATCATTGATATAATGACATTGGCTGTCCATATGTTTGCTTTTATCTTGAAAGGATTGTCACTTTACAGTTCGTGGAGGCAGGCTAAGGGAAAATGGAGAGTACCAGCTGCCTGTAGTTGTTCTTATGCTTAGCCTGCCCCATTCAACAAGGGGTGCACCAACGCTACTAAGTCCGGGCATGATGGAGAATCTCTTCCATGAAATGGGGCATGCTATGCATTCAATGCTGGGAAGAACTCGGTACCAACATGTCACTGGTGAGTAAGTTAAAATAGTGATTTTTTTTTTTTTGTTTTAGTTAAATGTTTAATTTCTAGAAGAAGGGAGTAGATTATCTAAAAACCAACCAAACAACATTTGAATATTCTTCTCCTAATAAGAATTAGGCATTCGTATCTCTTCTTTCTGTACTGCTGATCTTTGTTCTAGTGGTGGTATCCACTCTTGCAAGTTTTCCGTATGTGGAGTTTATAATAATGGAATAGCTGGAGGACTGAAAATAAATTGAGCTAAGCTTTTGCCTAGCGTAAAAGCACAGTGAATCCTGGGTTGAAAATTACCTAGGAAATTGAATTAAGGAATTTAGTATAATAGTACTTGCAAAGAGCATGCACTGTCAATACAGAAAATCTGTAAAGCCTTTTCTAGTTGATTTCGATTGAAGCAAAGTTGATAAATTAAAAAAGTATTGTACTGGCAAGCATGATGAACTGGCAGGCCTTTTTATCATATGTAAATGAACATGAATGAATATGCAATCACACCTTAGTGGATGCATGGAAAAGGAATATTGCCTTTTTTCGTTTAGTCCCTCTTCTCCAGAAGTGGCAATGAGTGTGTTGGCTGACAGCTCGCAGGCTGCTGTGGCCTTCTGCAGTTGTGGCAGATCAGTCAAAGACATATTCTGGCTAAAGCTGCTTGGCATGCTGCTTTTCTTACCTGCAGACAGCTTGGTATATCCTCTTCTATAATAGTGTACTGGAAATCCCATTTGCAGTAGACATTTACATATTAAAAAAACCCCCACAACCAAACAGATGAACTTGTGGCTCCCTTGTCTGAAGGATTTTTTTCATATTTTACCATTTTTATATTATGCTAATGATACAAAAGGGAGTCCCTGGTAGAGTTATGTGTTATCAACAGATACTTTGCACTTAGTGACAAAATATTCTTTTTTCAGTCTTCCACTTAAAATCAAAATAGACTGAGCTGTTTGTGAGTGTGTCACTACTGGACATTGTTAAAACAAGTGAACACTGTATATGCTCTTTCAGTATAAGCTCTGTATACTTGTGTTAGCTGCTCTCCCGCACTCCTTTCACATATATAGTCTTGCTCCTCTTGACCTCCAGAAGTACTTATATGCCCAAAGTAACTGCTTTGGTCGGGTTCTCCTCTTGTGGTGAATCATATGCATCTGCATGTCAAAGTCTTGAAGGGGCAGGAAATGGCTAATTTTGAGGCTCAGACTTTCCCTGAGCCCCTGGTTTCAGCATTGCCTTAGCTCCAGGCAGTCCTGCATTCCAGGGGATTTCACTCCAGATCTAGCATTGCAAAAGCAGTGTCAGAAGTCAATTGTGTTGTTTGTGCAGAGAACCATTTTTTTAGAGTTTGGAACGTGTGACAATCAAAGGGCTCATCCCAGGGATGTTTTTTAGGAGTCATCTGCTCTCATGAGACACTAGGGTGGCAAAGTGTGGAAATAAATGACTACAGGCAATTTTAAGAACCAAAAATTTGACATTCTAGTTGAGACGCAACGAGTATTTGACATGTTTCCTATTCTCCCCCTCCTCCCTTTTCTGATTAACATTTCCAAATATTCAGGAACCCATTCTGCTGCGAATAGGCACAAAACTTGGATAATACTGTATGTTTTTGACATATGATGGCCTTCTTTTCAAGTTAATCTGTCATTTTACTATCTGCATTTATTGACTGTTTAATGCGTATGTGCGTGTATAAGATTTTTTGAAAACCTACCTTGTATTCCATTTTAGTTTATCACACAGTAGAGAATACCTGCATTTGTTTTACAGGAGGACTGACTTGTCCCGGATAACTGCCCAAGCTTTTACCTTTCTGACTTGCAGAAAATGTAATTTTTCAGGGTTGTCTTTAATGGTTATTAAAAGAATTATGTCGTTTTATTAAGGAGCACTGAGAAAGCATAAAGGGCTAGGGGAACATCAGTGTAGTTCTGCAGGCATTTGTCTTGGGACTTGCCTTGTTTTAGGCTTTTTAAAAATGATTTTCAAGAAACAAACCAGAAAAAACCAGTCTGCTAATGTCACAAAAGAAGGATTGAGGTATTGTATACGAACTGAATGACTGGATACTGCAGAGTTAGAAGTAAAATGCAATTCAGAACTATACAGTGCAGATCATGCATTTAAAGAGTACAAATAGAATTTACGCCATCAAATGGATATTTCAGCTGTGGTGGAGGAACAGTAGAACAGTTTTGTGTGTTAATACAGAACTACAAATAGATATTGTGTCTGTGAAAGGGGCAAAGGTGGTTTGAAATTACATCAGAGGTGTATCTAACAGGAATAAGTATTAGAATGATTAAGAAAATACTGGTGAAACCTCATGCAGTGCTTGGGCATGGTTTTGTGTGTTGCGTCTGAAGGCAAATTCAAACTGAAGCAGGTGCAGAGAAGAGCTACAATGGATGGCTTTTGGACTTTGTCTTGCCTTTGGATAATGATGGCTGAGAGAGAATATAGTTTCTCAATAAAGGAGGTAAAAACCGGTGTGGGAAATGCTATTTATACTAAAAAGCAGTACTGGTCTGAAAACATTGAGTATGAACAGGTTATGAATTCAGATTAAAAATTAGAGAAAGATTTGTAAATATCAAAGGAGTGATTTTAAAAAATAGTCTTCAAGAAAGAAAAGTAGAAGCAAAAACTGTACTTATATTTAAGACTAGTTCTGAATGTTGACATTGTCTGTAGCAGACAGGAATAGAGGTGATGACCCAGTAGGTCCATTATTAAAGCAACAACTTGTAAATCCCTAACTTTAATATAGAAATTAGAAATGCAGCTTTGATTTGGTGATGTGTTATAATTCTTCATAACTTCCATCGTATAAGGTGCTGATAAAGATTAGAGTAAATAAGGTTTTTGGGAAAGTGCTTTTTTAAAATACTAACTGCTAAGGTATTACCTCATTGCATTTACTTAGAACATGTCTTAAATCTGCAAGAGTGTTCCTTGGATGAATGACTTTGTATTTTAAAGTGAAGTTAATATAAAGCATAAGTGAGCTCAGCAAACAGATGGAAGCTAAAAATTGTAACTGTGAATGGGATTAAGGCAGAGTTTTATTTACATTGTAGTTTGATTTAGGGTTAGGACACTTAAATAGATTTGGTGTTTCATGTAGGGCCAGTTTGGCTGCAGTCTGGTTTAGTTTAAAAAGGGTGTGATCCAGAGCTTTATAAGGTGCCTCACCCAGCTGTTCAAATATTTTCTTTTACTTTGTGATTTATAGTAAAATGTGTAGGATTATAATGAAGCTTTTCTGGCAATATGTACAGTAATACTATGGAAATAAAATATTGTCTTAATAAAGGAAAGAATATTAAAGTTCACCAAAAGTCCAAACTGAAAGTTGCTAAATCCTATGGGAAAAGTTAACTATTTGTGTTAATGAAAATAGCAAATGCTGATGTCTACAATTATTCTGCCTCTAGGAACCAGATGTCCTACTGATTTTGCTGAAGTTCCCTCAATTCTGATGGAGTACTTTGCAAATGACTATCGAGTGGTTAACCAATTTGCAAGGCATTATAAAACGGGACAGGTAGGAAAAATTATATATGTAAAATAGTGAAAAGAGGACTAAATGTTTTCAGGAAAAGAATCGCATTTTCATATGTTATTTTTTAATAATGTTTGAAGTAGAAATAAACAATGGATAGAAATTATTTTATTAGGATGAGACTAGGATTAGTTAGGTTCTGGCAGTCATGAATCACTATATTAGAACTCTGACCCCTTTTTTACATAGAGCTATTCTGTGCCAGTCTTCTCCAAGGATCTGCTTTCTATGGGAAATTCAGAAAACAATGCTCTTTGGAACAAGGTGACTTTCAGTGGTTGCTTTAACGCATGGCAGCAGAACATGATTTATATTTGTACAGCCATTTCAAAAATACAAACCAGTAAACAATAACCAAAGATCTTTTTCTAGTGCTTTTGATTGAGGCAAGCTTCAGAGTACTCAAATGTGATGGCTGAAGAACAGACTACCCATCAATGCAGAAACAAGAAAGCCTCTTAAGTTGGGTAGTGTTACACTTCGTTGAAGCTTTTTATCCGATCCTAGGCATTCAGTATATTTCAGTATTATGAAAGTGGAATTATGTTTGCTCCATTAAACAGTTAGAAAACTATGTTTCTTAACTTCTATTTTAGTAGATACTGTCTGAGAAATTTGCTCTGTAAATCTGCCCCCGCTTTTTTTTTTTTTTTTTTTTAACAGACCCATCATTTCTGCAGATTGCACTAAGAAAGTCTCCTTGAAACCGGGGAGTTAAAAGGGTCCACATACCGAAATACTGCTTTCTGGTGTCCTCTATAAAGTTCATGTAGTGTTTAAACATTGTGGAGTTAATCTGATTGCATGTGAGTTCAGAGAATGAGCTTGACTAAAACATCTGAAAAGGATTTGTGGAACATTATTTATGGCTTTGTGTTTTCAAAATGGCTTAACAAATCTAAACCATGTTTAGTTGCAGTGCAAAAGCTAAGAACCAGACGCTGTGTCCCATTTGGCATTTCCATAAACCTCTTATGTTTATTGGTGGTGAAATCTTGCCCTTTCAGAGAGCAATTGAGAGAGGTTTAATGTCGAAATTCAGTCTTGAAGGGGGCAAGAATGGATTATGCAGGAAGATGAGAAAAAGAACCTGAAACTGCTGTGTGGCTTTTGAGGGCTTTAGACAGCTTCCTTTTAATTGTTTTGTTGTGTTTTTTTGATTGGTTTTTGGTTTTTTTTAAATTTAGAATGTATTTTTAAGACGTTATCCAACATATATAAATCTGCGTTTGCTTATGTTGGTTCATCTAAGCTAGTTTTAAGAATCTGATATCAGATTTCTATGTCTACCATTTAAATACAAATAGACTGAAGTCATCTTTTCTGTTCTTGAAATTTAGTGATTGTTACAGCAGTTACTTCTGTCTGTTATGTATATGTTACAAAGTACTTTGAATAGAAAATCCCAGCGCTCTTACATTTCCTATGTCACAAAAACCCTTTTGGGGCTTGATATTTTTTGTGCTTGTTCCCTGACTAATTTTTATGATGTGCAAATAGAAATTTGAATCAACATTTTGTTTTCCAGTTTTTTAGTTGTTTGAAAGAAAAATGAGTCCACTTTACCCCCTTTTCAAGGGGAAGCAAAGAAGGTGGATGAAACAGTTAAAATGTGAAATTTGTAAAACCATTTCTTCCAAATATTGTTCCGTATGAGAACTTTCATTAAGTTTCTTCTTATGAATGATGAGACTGAGCTTTTCTGTGTGAGAAGGATCTTTCCTGCAACAACTACACCAACACAGCCCTCCTGGATGTTGACAGGAGGGTGGATTTTTACTGACCTAGCTTGTTGAGGAAGCAATGCAGATAATTTGAAAAAGCATCCTTCTTTCGGCATCGTTGCATCTATACTATAGTATTTCCATGTAAATTTTAGGTGGTATCATTTTTAACACTCCTACTGAACATATTTACATAAGAAAAACTTGGTGGCATAGTCTCAGCTTATGATTGCCCTTGCCATAGAATCCAGTTGTAGAAAGACTAGTCCTGAGGATCCTCACTTAGGATCAGTGCTTACATTTATGGGAAGAGGAGGGGAAAGAGATGTTGTTTTGATTATTAAAACACATAAAGTGTTGAAAACTGTTTTTTAGTAGCATTGTAGAAGAAAGATTGCTGGGCAGGCTTTCAAAGATGAGAATGCATTAGGCATATAGATGTGGATCTTGAGGATCTAGTCCAAAATATCTTGAAATTTATAGAAAGCTTGTCTCTGCTTTCTGTGCATTTTGGATGGTTGTGCTGTTGAGTGCTGAGGAATGAAAAAGCTTGCAAGCTCTTCTGGCAAAAGAAGCAAGTCTTGTGAATGTAGTTCAAAAAGCTGGCCAGCACAAAAATATTTGTTCCAAGAAAGTAGCAAGCCTAGTATTCCTTTCATCTTCAAGATAACTCAAAACAGAAAAACCTTGAGGAAAAAAAAAAAAGAAATAGAGAGGACTGTGTTAATTAGTTACTCGAGTTAATTACTCAGGTAAGCTCATGAAGTCAAGCCGTAGCAACATGAAGTCGTAACAGTGCTTAGGCAGGCAATCTGGTGCATGTGTACCATTCTGTATCACTGAATTTGTTTAATTTTGTTTGTTAAATGTACAGATACGTGGTAGGTCTATCGAGCTAAATCACTTTAAGCTTGTGTGTCTTTGGAGGCTCTTTTGAGCAAAGGCCAGTATTTCAGCTGTTCAAATTTGAACTGACTTCATTTTTCACAGAGATGGAATTACAAAGGCAGCATTGTATTAGCATGATTACAAGAATAAGCCCACAGATAGTAAACAGTCGTAATGTGTCGCGGTTACTGCACAGCAGTAAGGAGTTAAGCGTGCTTTGGGACACAGGGAATTCTGTTCTTTTAGCCACCATGGCAAACATGCTGAAAAATTCATGCCAAGATCTTCAAGTTACTTAATATAGAAGGATGGAAAAGTGGAACCCAAAGTAAAGCATGTAGTGTTTAAATTTTAAAAATTGAATGGTTATTCAATGAACATAGTTCAGCCAAAGCTCTGTGAAGTCTTTCTTTTAGAAGGAGGTTGACAGTTTGATTCTGGTTGTATCAGAGACCTCATCTTTCAGGAAAAGTAGAATAATCCTGCTGATGCATTTTTATTCTTCACTCAGCTGCTTATTAAGGGGCTGTATGAGATCGTAATGGAGCAAGGAGAAATAGTTTCTTTTGCCTGAAACTGTACATCTTCCTCAGTACATTCAAGACGTCAGCATATCTGTGCCTGACATTCACAGAAACAGACTTGGGAAAGGAGTGTTGGTCTTTGAAAAACCATCTGGAGTCTAATTTTAGTTCCCTGAAATCTTAAAGTTTAAAATCCCATAGGTGCTTTGGGGAAAAATAAGTGATCTCCTTTATATAATTCTTTCAATTTAATCTAATTTTGGCAATGTTTTTCTGGTGCCAAATTCTGCTTGACTTGTGAATTATGGTAACAACACAATCTTTGAGCCAGATCAGTAGCACTGATAGATTTAAAAAGAACATTTATGTTTTTCTTCTGTGTCTCTTAGTCAATAAGTATTCTCATAAGAATGATTTGTAATTTCCTGTTGATTTTAATCTGCTCAAACAGTAGAGCTTGATCTTCAGGGCAGAATAGATCTACATTGTTTAATATTCACATGGATGCAAAAAAGATAAAAAGATTTTCTTGGAGGCTCTTGGTATTATTTACATTTTACTTGGTCTCTAGAGGGTGATGCTAAACCATCTCTTGTGCAAAGAGATTTTGGTACATTATTAATGATCATTCTGTGTCTCCCCTCAGGAGTTCCATTTAGAACAGGATAGATGCTTGTAGCAGAATATAAGGAGAAACGGGTGAATGCAGGGGCTGCCTTTTCATCAGTCTTCTCCAACTTGAGGTCAGCTATTTGCAGTACAGTCGAAAGAAGGCAAGACTTTCTTGGGTGGAGAGTCTGTAAGAAAATGCTTAGCTCTGAACTGAGAATTAGACCTGCTTCAGTTGTTTCTTGAGCAGGGCTGTATGTGACCAGCTCTCCCAGGGAGCGTACAAAGTCTGTCCGCATCGCTGAACCTTGCTGCTCTCTGCCCCAGTGAACTGCAAACTTGGGTTTCCCAATTCAGTTGAGGATCTGTGGGACTGTGGTTTACCAAAAGGACAATTAGAAAAGCCTTAGTGTCTTTTGTTCTATTTATTTTGTGTACCAGCCGAAAGCCTGTGCACATAACTTCTTCTTACCATCATTTAATATATCAGAAATATAAAATTGAAAATCCATTATGTTGAAAGAGCTGGTTTGACCTTACTGGTAGGAGAGCTCTTGGCTTTAACAATCTTAAATTATAACTGTGTAAAATATACATAATTTCTGTTGCCAAGCTTTTGGATGGTCAGCTTTTTTAACACTGAGAAATTACAATTTAAGAATTCCCATCCAGTTTTCTCATACTTTACTGTATCCAAAATACAGGTGCTCCTAGAAGAAATCAGTTTTGTTTAATTCCATACTGCACAACTTCAGCAGGAAATGAAAGCCTCCAAAGAGCTGCCAAAACTTGATGATAGGTTTGGTGCTTAATAACAAAATCTGTTCAAAATTCTATAGGTTTCCTTACACAAGGGTTCCTTGCACGACAACTGAAACTGTGTTATTGCAAATCCACATGTGCTTTAGTTCCAGGATGAAAAGTCATTGAAGTGCATGCCTCACTCTGTCTAGGATGATGAGACAAGAGATATTCATAGAGCTAGGAGAAAAATTGCCCAAACAAAAATACTTTTTTACCATTTGTAATTTTTTTCTACTTTGCTTCTTGCCTTAATAACTTTTCTACATAATTAAGTAGTATTTTGAACGATACTAAGTCCAGTATGGAAGCTCAAGGTAGTCAGCTACTAAGGTCTTTATTACTATGGATAACTGCCCATTTACTCTTGGGCCACTTAATCTAGTGGTCCAAAATCATCATACAATTTGAAACAGAATTTTTTTATTTGGGAAGGGTAAATACTGGCCTAACAAGGATATACTGTAGGACAGGCTTCATGTTCATTGGTTCATTTTTCTGTGTTGAAATTTAACAGCTGTGCACATTTATAACAAGCAAAATACTGGGTGTTGTTCTATCCCATTCTTGACCCAGCTAACATTTGTCTTGGAGAAGAGGTTACAAGCCTTGGCAAGCTACTGCATAAAACAGCTGTGCAATTTGAGAGTTTTTCTTATCTGCTTTAACTTCCAGATTCCACAGAGTTAATTGATAACATTTTCCTCACTTATATGTAACTTCTCTGGAGTTGGTTTTTTATTCTGTGAACATTAACGTTGTTTGTCTTGAAGTCGTATTGTTTGCACAGAATCTAAACATATGGCTCTGCCATCAAGATCTGCAGACTTTCATGTATTATTTCTTAAACACTTCAACACACAGTAAAAGCATAGGTATGCTTTTAGAGTTCAGTGTAATACCAAACATCTGTATGACATCGTACAACTTGTAGTAACTTTCTTAATATTTTAGCAAGAACCCAGTTATTTTAATCATATTTAATATATGTGGTTAATAAAACTGCTAGCAAAAAAAAAAAGAGTGCTTACTAGGAAAGACATCTATGAAAAAGCTTCAGGAAGCAGCGGAAGAAGTGTAAGGTCAATCATTCATATACAGATATTCTTAAAATTCTGGCATTAAAAAGTCTTTGGATGTACTTGTAGACTTCTGGATAGAAAGTCAAAGAGAGTTTGCTTAATGACTTTAAAAATGTCTGTAACTTACTGCCTGTGGTGGCATGGATAATTTTATTGCTGTAGATGTGGAATAAATTCAATTTTGTTAAAAATTTCAAAGGGTCGATATTTACTGTTCAGTATGACCAAACATTTTTACGTGGGTTAAGCTGGAAGGCCTGATCCTGTCCCAGTTGAAGTTATGAAAACCCCGCCAGCTCAATGGGAGTTTTGTGGGCCTCTGCGTAAATCTGAGCGAGCTATGCTCAAAGACCAACAGAGGAATCTATTATTATATCTGCTTTTGAAGATTAGTCAGGATGACCTGGGAGGACTTTAACTGCCTTATGTGTTCTTTATCTCTAAAGATAGTCGTAATATTTTTAACAGGCATATAAGGGAACATAGAATCAATTTATAGAAAAACAAACACTGCGACACAGTGATTTCTTGATTGCTTTGTAAATTACTGACGATATCTTAATTGCCCTTTTAAGGCTTTGTTTAGCAAATGAGATTTCCTTCCTCAGTGCAAAGCACTTCAAATATGTTTTTATTACCAACAGGAGTCTTTTTTTGAATTGCATCTTCAGCCTTTTCTAGTAGTAAGCATACAATTTACAAATATACAATAATTCTGAATATGCTCTGACTTTTTTTTTTATTCAAGCCACTACCAAAAAACATGGTGTCAAGACTATGTGAGTCCAAAAAGGTGTGTGCTGCAGCTGATATGCAACTCCAGGTATGTTCTTTGCACTCTACTCTCTATACAGAATTTACAGAACATGTTATAATTCTTATAATTTTACCAAATTTTTATTTTAACGTAGACACATGATATAACTATATGCAAATTAGTGAAAATTCATTCATTTTTATATTAATTTTCATGTTTGCTTTTATAAACATGTTCTGTGCTGTCTGCTCAAAGCTAAATGTCTAAATCTGTAGGAAAACGTCATGAACACCACAAGTTTTGAAGATGGTTGGATTATCGTAATTCCCAGATGTGGTTTAAGACTGAGTTCTTAAATTAATGGAATCATTTAAGGAGAACTTGCAGTAGAGAACATATTGTGTACTTTTGGATCATTAAAGTGTAGCAGCACTGAGAGATATGGGCCACCTTTGTAAAATCAAACCAGGTCGTTTATTTACCAGAATGCGATTTGAGCTCCTTGTCTTCTGCAGCTCTCACAATTGGTGGCTGAGCTGTAAGGCTGTAAGACTTCTCCTGCAGTGTTAGGAGCAGTAATTAAAGTCATAAACCTTTATTTTCTGTGGGTAGATGTGGTTGATCAGTCATTCCCATAAACAAACTGTCAGTGTTGCTTTTCTTCAAAGGCAGTAAAGAAAATTAGGGTTCTATCTAAAATGGGTATTTAGTTTTTTTCAGTCCCGCAACAGCAGTTCTCAGATGTGAACAGTAGCATTAGCATCCAGCCAAGTTTTTTTTACAGTGAGAGTTTGGCTACATTTAGTATGCTATAAGCTTCTGCAGGGTGATTTTTGTGAGTTTGTTTTCTTCTTTGTTTTGCCTTAAGCCAGATGTATATAATTTTTCTTTCTACAGTTGACCTAGTGTTTACGTGAGATAACTCTGCTAGTACTTTAATAAAGGGTGGTCATTATTTTTGAGGTGTGGAAAGAAACAAATTTAAAGATCAGTTCTTTGTAATTCTTCACTTTGAAAAGTGCCCAAATGTTTGCGACCCTGTCTACAAACATGACTTGTGCTGGTTAACTGAAGTTGATTTAAAAGAAAAACTTAGTTAAATATTTGCAGTTTGCTCTGTGCAGTTATTTATAGTGATTTAAAACCAATCAGAATACTGGAGTGTGGAGCTGTAAATGTATATGTGTCAGTTACACTAATCAAAACCAGACTTAACACTGTTTTCAGTTTATACATATATTTTTCATTGGTTAAACTTAACGGATTTTTGAATTATGCTTTCAGTGCAGCGCTGGCTGTCAGTGGCCAGTGTTGGCTGTGCAGGAGGCGGGAAGAGGGAGGGTGCTACCTGTGGCGATACCTCTGTGACATGAAAATAACTGCAGCCTCTCCGCAGGTCTGGTTTTGAAATGCACACTCCCGGCTCTGAAAGGTTCTCATATTGAGATAGCTGAGAATCCAGAAAGAGTGTGGGCAAGAATATAATTAATTCATATATGAGGGTTATTTTGGAAAAAAAAACAATTCTGGATTGAAATAAAATTTATACTGAGAATGCTTAGTGGTGGACCTCTATTCATGAAGTCCACTAACACAGAATAATTTGCCAACGTACAGACTAGTAGCCATCAAAGTGATGATCAAGTGCTTTCACATGCATCCATTCTTTTTTGGTGTGTCCGTAACAGCTATATATAGATCTAACAGATTTCCTTTCAACTTTTGATATGTGTTTGCTATAATTTTGTCAGGGTTTGAGACGAAATTGACAGTGTGTAGGCTAAATGGGCTTGGTGACCAATAATGCTTCTAAGTCACAGATAGATTAACAAGTGACACGGCCTCCCTATCCTGTGCAGGGGGGGATATCATGCTCCAGAAGTAAGTCAAGGAGGAATCATTACACCCGTCCTGTGGAGTGGGCAGTGCAATCCCCCCTGCTGCTGTTGGCCCTCAGCTGCTCTTGGGATCTCTGTAGGGTCCATCCTGGAGTGACTCCAGACGCCATAGCTTTAGAACTGGGGAGAGAACACCCACTTCTAGTGGGCTCAAATTCCTGTGGGTGCCTAGTGACTGACTGGTGCTGGCAACGATGCGGTGATTAAGCATGCTGCTTGCCCTCAAATTACTCTTGTGTAACTAATGTTCAACCAGTCTCAACCCGTGCCAAATGACCACAATGCCACACTGAATAATATTATTCATTTCCTACTTTCAGCACCGTGTTTTTGGAGATTCCAAATGTAATACCCGCAGAAGTATGCTCTCATTTCAAAGACATAGTCTGGCAGAGCCATTCTGTTTATTAATTCAGAAAAAATGTCCCAGAGAAGTTGACTGCATGACAAATATAAAGTTCATACATTCCTTTGTAGAAGTGTGTATTGTTCCCTATGCAGATTTAAAAATATAATAATTCATTCAAGAAAACCATATATTTCAGTCTGCAGATGCCAAAGGATATATGTACTACTAATGTACATACCTGAAAAAACTGTGAATGATGACTCTAATACCCTTCCATCAGACTTTGCAAAGAGTATAATTTTTACTGACGACTAGATGCTACGTAAGCCGTATTTGACCTTTAAAGGAAAGAAAAATGCTTACAAATTTTCCAGCAGTGGGGAAAATGCCTAAAGGTTCTTTTGTGGTCTGTTCAGAAAATAAGTCTATTGGCAGGTGAAAATTAGAAATAATGCTATTTTTTCATCATAAAAAAATCCCCGAGTCTTTCAGTCAGTAGTAATTTCACTGGAAAATGTATAACTGTTTACATATTAATGCTATTAAGCAGACGAGGAGCTAGAAAGAACTGGAATCAAGTGAAACTAACAAATAGCAATGTCAGTGCAAAGTGGAGAGACAGTATGAAGATAGATAACTATTTGATGGCCTTTTTATAGTTCTAGGTCTTTTGGGAAATGTGTGTTACTGAAATTAGAAGTGATCTTCAGCTACTGCTTAATATGAAGTGTTAGCATGCTCCTCAGCAGGATCACCTAAAATCCTGTGGTCCTGGGATGTATCTCCTTTTCCCATTTCAAAGGCCTGTGTAAACACACAGAACTGTGGTTTGTAGATGGGAATGCTTATGGCTATAAAGTTCATCCAAGTTTATTTTCAGGGATGTTGGTTTTGTTTTTTTTTTTTTTTTAACTATGCTGTCCAGGTGGCCTGGCTCATCGCTTTCTTCCCACGCTTTACGTGTGCCAGGATCAGGGTAAGGCTTGTAGCTGGCTTCAGTGACTCATTTCCCTGTTACCACATTGTTCTGTAGGCAGTCCAGTTCACTGGCCTTCAGCTGACATTTCCCCAGTGCCTAGCTGTGAGCTGAGCTTTTGCTCCATCCAGCTTTCTGACCACAAACTACTCGACTCCAAGTTTTACTTTAGAGAAGGTCCACTGCAGCGCAGTCTGCTCCATCTTGTGAGGAACACTGAAAAGCAACCGCAAACAGGTCCTAATAAAGCTGGGAGACAGAAAAAAGAAATCAAGGCTGGGTGGAAGCAGGATGCTCAAGTCTATTGTCAGATGCTGAAGCTCCTCATGTTTGGTTTGGGTTTTTTGGAGAGGAGAGGGATGCCGGTGTGAAATGACACCTGCAGAGTCACAAAGGCCTAGGGTGACAGGGAAAAGTGAGTTTTCTAGGACTGCTACATCAGGTAATTTTTCAGATCTATTTATGATACTTACTGTTGGTCATATTCTCAGTTGCCCTTGCTACCATAAATGCTGTAGCTTTTGTTAAACTTTGTTGAAAAATGAACCGTGATTCTAGAGACCAGCTCTGAGGATGAAACGTACAAGCAAAGTCATTGCAAAGCCTCTTTCTCTTCTAAGATAAGAGTAAAAAATGTAGTAAAAGTAGTTGTTACAATCTAGTATAGGTTTTTCTTTAGATTTTTAGTTTTTCATGTTATCAATATAATGATGGAAAATTTAAAATACCCCTGCAAAGTTTAGTTTTAAAAAATAAAGTACGCACTTTTATTGTTTGCCATTTGGTGCAGTGTCTTCATGGAGTTATCCTCTCAACAGCCATTTGCTGCCTGCTCTGGGTTTGTAGATGGGCAATGTAGATTCTTCCATCTCTTGTTCAATGTTGCTATCTGGGACACAAAACTTGCAATGGCATTAAATGGCTGGTTGTGCAAGTTTCGGTCTTACTGACCTCTTTTCTCCGTATTAGCAATGTAGGAAGCAAGCAGGAAATTCAGGAGTAGCTCCTTCAAGCCATGGCTTCTTCACCCCTCTCCCTATAACCCTCAGTTTTTCTTGAAAAAAATTAATTTGCACGTTTATCATTTGTTAACAAACACTGTGAAAGGATTTTTCCAGATTCTGTATGTTAGAAGAGAGCTTATTCAAACAGAAGGAATATGGTCCTTTAGAAACAGTCACAATTTCGGTGAAAGTATGTGTTGTATTGAGCCCAAATAAAATAAAAGCTAAATTCTGATAAATTATTAAAGAGTTCAGAACGGTTTTGTACCCAAATTTCATAATAAAGAGTCTCTTCACAGGTTGCGGGGTTGTGTTACTCAGATTGCATAAAGCATCCGTTCTCCATGGATGGAGAATGCCTCCAACAGCCTTTTCTGCATAAAATTTCTGCATTTCATGGTTATAATTCCTAAAACTGTGTGTTTATCTCATTGAGAAAGCTATTGCAGTGTCCCTGGGAGTGTGACTGGGCCTGAATCTCTAGCCAAATTATTTACTCCATCCCTTGCACAAAAGGTTTTTGAGGCTCTGTACCATCAGTTTTCCTGTGAAATGTGCCTACCACAGGATGGCCTGACCTGAGCACTTTGGCTTAAATATCTGGGTCCACCAAACTTCTCGAAAAATATCTTGTTTTGCACAGTAGTGAGCGTCCTCTTCTTCTGCCTTTCCTGCACTTCCACAGAATAAGAAATCTTCATATTAAAAAAAAATAAATGCTGCAGGTTTTTTTCAGTGATGGCACACACTCCTTGGCACTGTCTTCTATCCGTGCCTTAAATTCATGTAATATAAGCAAATATTTCATATTTGCTGTTAAAGTGCCAGGTACTCTGCTTTGCTATCTTTGCTTGAAAAGTCTTTTTATTGGTGCTGCTTTCTTCATCTCCAGACTCCTCAAGTAACTTAGTCATGCACATGTGTTCTGATGTAGTTCACATG
Organism: Larus michahellis; assembly: GCF_964199755.1. Lineage (NCBI taxonomy): Eukaryota > Metazoa > Chordata > Aves > Charadriiformes > Laridae > Larus > Larus michahellis. The sequence goes on from NC_133896.1 coordinate 201,280,373, forward strand.
CTTCCGCACAAAAATTGCTTAGGAACAATAGACAGTAAATTATCCATGAGCCAACAATGTGCCCTTGTTGCCAAAAAGGCCAATGGAATCCTGGGCTGCATAGGGAAGAGTGTGGCCAGTAGGTCAAAGGAGGTCATTCTCCCCTTCTGCTCTGCACTGGTGAGGCCACAACTGGAATACTGCATCCAGTTTTGGGCTCCCCAGTTAAGAGAGACAGGGAACTACTGGAGTGGGTCCAGTGTAGGGCAACAAAGATGACTGAGGGATCGGAGCATCTCCCTTATAAGGAAAGGCTGAGAGAGCTGGAACTCTTTAGCCTGGAGAAGAGAAGGCTGAGGGGAGACCTTGTTAATGTTTACAAGTATCTAAAGGGTGGGTTTAAGGAGGATGGAGCCAGGCTCTTTTCAGTGGATCCCAGTAACAGGACAAGGGGTAACGGGCACAAGCTGGAACATAAGAAATTCCGATCAAATATGAGAAAAACCTTCTTCACAGTGAGGGTGACAGAGCACTGAACAGGCTGCCCAGGGAGGTTGTGGAGTTCCCTTCTCTGGAGACTTTCAAGACCCACCTGGATGCAGTACTGAGTACTGTGCTCTAGGCAATCCTGCTCTAGCAGGGGAGTTGGACTAGATGATCTCTAGAGGTCCCTTCCAACTCTGAAGATTCTGTGAACCAGCTCTTACCTCTGGCAAAGTACCCTCCTGGTGCAGCGTGATCTCAGGCTGAGCTTACACTGCAGTAATTTCTTGCTCTGATTGTGAGAGCTAAAATAAACGAAGCATCTGCCTTAGTACTGCACTGTTCGAGTGCCCTAGCAGAAACTCAGGGGTATCTGCAGCTCCATGTGCAGCTTCTTGTGTTCACTGCCTGGGCCGTGACTTGCCCCTGCAGGTGTGATGTGTTCTCATGACTGCACACACACATCTTGGAATAGCTTATTTTGCTGCGTTTGCTCAAATAACTTTAAGTCTTTTTATTAAATCTATGAAAAAATACTCTTTTTGAAAAGGATATTCGCTGGAGGGCTGTAGGGACAGGTCTTAATTTTATTTAAAAATGCAGGTGATTTAGTATTCCCAGTGTTCTCAGTGACCTAAACATGGATTTATGGTACATCATGATGGTGGTGGTTGGTGTACTCCAAAAACCTGTTTCTCTCCTTGTATGCTATAATAAAAATAGAGAACTTAAACCCACATAAATTTAAACTCTTCCCTCTCCCTATTCTTTCTCTCCCATTCTTTTCTATTGGTCTATTTTGATTGTCAAACGCCATGTGCCAAAGGCTAACGTGTACTTTATCTCTTCAGGTATTTTATGCTGCCTTGGACCAAATCTACCATGGGAAACATCCTCTAAAAAAGTCAACCACAGAAATTTTAAAGGAAACACAGGAGAAATTTTATGGGTTGCCATATGTACCTAATACAGTGAGTAGAAATATACTGACTGTATAAGCTACACCTTTTCTTTGATAGCATATTAATACTCCTACATCTCCCTGCGCCTTGCCCTGCACACTCACATGCTTATTGTTGTATTTTTATGGTGAAATCGAGTTTTCTTTCTTTCAGCCACTTTATCCAGAGAGTAAGGTGTTGGAAATTTTCAGCTAAAAAATGAAGTTCAATTAATGTACCCGTTTTTGTACAGGTGTAGTCTTGTCATGCTGAACTTGATTACCTTCTATTTTCTTATTAAGGAAGACACTGGAAACAATATACTGGAAAGGGGGTTTATTCTAGCTTTGCAAGGGACTGTTTGTAAAAGGGAACAAAACAGCGTGCTGCATGTTGGTGTTTGTATAGTTTCAGCATGTGAGAGCAAGTCACTGTGAAGTAGGAACTGGAAGTGAGTTTTTCTCACTGTGCTGCTGTGACCTTTGGCATGTCGCTTATTTATCCTTTCACGTGGTATCTGAAAGTGTTAAAGCCTTGAGTTCTACTGAGCTATGTAATTTTGATGTTCATCATGACTAATAGTGCATTTCTTCTGTACTTTACCTGACATCCGAAGGTGCAGTTTGCATAAGTGATAGTCATGGGAGTTCCTGGGCTGTGTGGAGCCGAATTCCCAGACGGAGCATGGCCCAAATCACTGTTTGGTCAGAATACCCAGATCCTTTCTCTACTTGCTGCTTCTCAGGAAATGTACTTTTCTCCTTAGCAACAATGTAAGTTTCATTCTCTTAGAAATGTATTATCAGATCCGTGCCTCAGCCCTTTACTCATCAAAGCTGTACTGCCTCTGCTGGCCTGGCAAAGCCAAGGAAGTGGAAGCGAGGTGTCTTCCGAGTATGATGTCTGACTTCTCAGCTTTTTTATAACTGTTGTTTTACACCGTTCCTCCATGGGTGTTAATTATCCAGTGAACAGAACAGTTCCCTGATTTGAAAGTCAGCCTGCATTTTTTGTTCCATTTAAAATATTTTTATTTAGGTGTTAGCTTCAAAAGAGTGTAAGATCTTGTAATGAGCATAGCCTCAATGTGAAGAGGGGCAGCAAGTTTTGGCCTGGAACTTCATCCCTGCAAACTGTATTGTGAACTTTTGAATTATCAGAAAGTCTATGTTCTCTACATTTACTGAATGTAGAATTAGTGTGTCTACTCAAGAACTGCAATACAATTTAAATTTCAGTAAAACTTAGTGAAAAATTACATTAGAAGAACGTTAGCACTCTGTACGGTAATTGATGTTTATAATTTGGCCTGCTGTCCTTTGCTGCTCTTTCTTCCATACTTAAGGCATGTTTTCAGTTTAATTTGTAGTCCAGATAAAAAGATAAGTGTCTTGGAAGTAAGAGGTTTGTGGTTGTTTTTTTTTAATTGACAAGAGTATATTCCTTCCTTTCATTTAATTTCAGAGCTAGACATTGAAATATAGTAAGAGAGATCGGCTTTTATTTTCATCTGTCATGTGTCTGGCAGAGAAAACAAAGTATTTTGATAATTTGAATTTTATCTTCTCTCTATAGGTTTAGATTCAACCATGAATCTAATTGCTAAGTCAGGTTTGTATATCTTAAGTTAGTGGCATTGGGTAAAAGTAGTTCTTCCTTAGTGAAGATCTTAACTGCATTAATATGATTTTCTGTAGCAGCATTGTCAGGCTGCACAAGCATCCATTATTATCTCCTCCTGATAAACCTTAATTCCCTCTTACTGCTCTTGACAGGCAGGTAAACTTAGTAAATATCCTCTGAATGTACTTGGGCTTCGGTCTCATTGTGCAGACTCATTTTCTGAAGTAGAAGCATAGAGCCATAGCCTGTATATTCAGCAGATGAATTCCTGTCTTTCTGAGGCACAGCTCAGATAACAGGATGATTTGTATGCGTCTTTTTGTTCTAGTACTTTCAAAATGAGGAACATAAACTACCCCTAATAAATAAATGCTGCCGTACCTATGTGGTGATACCTATTTTAAGGTAAACTAAAGTATCATCCTCAGCAAATATCCTGTCTTATGTGCCAACAGTAGGAGGGATAGTGGTAAGAAAATCCTGTCAAAGTCTGTATTTGCCATTCAAATAGGTTTTGCAGACGCTGGAACAGTTGGCACTGTATGCAGTAATATTTACATTGGCTGCATTGACACAGAGGGTCACAGAAGCTAGTGCCACATGCCACGTGCAAGGCAGAAAGGAAAGATGGAGCAGAAACCATAGACAGACGGAAGCACAGAGAAACAGCAGTCCACAAGACTTTGTTTTTCTGAAGAATGCAAATCTCAGTTTCTGGCTGGCCATTGCTTATCTGTTCAAAAGTACACAGGGTTTGCTGCAGGCTCATGGAGGATGAAATTCCACTGGGATTTCTTTGCTCTATTACTGAATCCAGAAGCTGACAACTGCCAGGCAGGGGGCAAGGAAATGTATCTGCCTGTTTTTGTAGTGTCTGGAGGTTTTGTTGCCAGAGGAGATCTGAGTTTGGAAAATGGATAGAAATTTTGCACAGGCAGGATTCTTAAGTCATTGTGATGCCTTTAAAAAGAACTAAGTCTTCCTTTTGACTGTTCTAAGAAAGCAAGATCCACCAAATAGTAACGGCCACACATTTTCCTGCTATTTCCTCCTGAATGCACTTGGTGTCAAAATCTTTGCACTGTGGGGAATTCAGTACTCTGCTTTTGCTCCAAACTTTTCTTCAAATCATAGCTTATTTCTCATGTCGTGTGAAGCCAATTTTGATTTACTATGACCTGCCTTGCAGTTGATTACACTGCCTGCTTTTAGAGTATCTCTCCTGGTCTCTTCTACCTTTGTCTCCAGGGTGCCTGGAGAGACTTTTAAAAAAAGTATCAGGTGACCCTTTGATCCACCTGAGATGTGATCAAAGTTCCTCCCCATGATCTGTTGCTTAGTCCCCTGCCTGTCCCCCAAGTTCAGACTTGAAAACTACTTTCCTTTGAGACAGTCATCAAAACTTAATGATACCCCATTGTTAGTCCTGCGCCAAGCATAATAATTCCTATCTCCTGCTGTGGGTTTTGGTTCAATATGGAAACAAAAAATGAGACGCAGGGTAAACAGGCTCTGCATTGATAGTGGAGAATTCAGCCTCCTGCAGTTACAGGAAAGAGCTCCCAATAATGAAGTAGTTTTACAGTAGGCACCAGTTGCCCAAATCATCGTACCTGAATTTGTGAAAAATGGAATTATTTTGAATTATTGATTCTTATTTTCAAAACATTTTGTGGACTTACATATAAATTGTCCGTCTGTCATAGTAACCTTCCTTCATTCTAATCTGGAAGTTTGGTGGGAGATGCTGGTTTGACTTGTGACTGTGAGGAAAAACGGTTTTGAAGAGCGAGGCACCGCGAATCTGGGGTTTTTTTTTTAGATCACTGCCAAATAGTCCATTTTTCATTTTTTAAAATTACATGTCCTTCCAGTAAGGTTTTCTTCCAGAAACAGAAGAATTTCTTGTGTGGTACTTGAATACAAAGTGCAGTGTTGGAATTAACCCACACACGTCATTATAATTACATTTGATTGATAGGAGGGAATGTGTTGCTGTGTAGGGAGCCTTTTGATATTTTTTGGAACGCTAAATAATTTGCTATGTGCCTTTTTGCTCTAGCATGTTAAGTACATATTAGTTCAGAAGGACCACCTCTCCTGGTGGCCTAAAATTTACATCAAGTAACAGGTTTAATTATGCTTATATATTTTGTCCAGAGTGCAGATTTCTTTGGCAGTATGAGAACTTCTTAAGGGCCTATGGTTGCTAGTGATCGGAGACACCAAAACACCTGTGAGACCAAATATGTTAGCCAGCCAAGTTTGCCAACAGAAAACAAGGCAGGTATTGTTATAGATACCCTAGAGCGAAGAACTGTATGAAAAAAGGTGTATCACCAATGTGGTTGTTAGTCTGTCTTCTTCCTGCAGCTGGGCGGACTATGCCCAGACAGGGATCCTGACCTTGGAAGGCTCCATCTATGTCCTTGTTTTAACTTGCTAGGATTGTGTCTGTCGTGTTCCTTACAAAGGAAGTCAGCAGATGAGTTGCAACCTAACGTTTGGAGTGCTTGCTCAGGGAGGCTCTCTGGCACTGCAGGAAGACATGGCTTGCCATGGGTGCTGAGGACACAAAGATTTCATTAACAGATGTGTGTAAAGGCATCTGGAGGTTGGTCAGCTGAAGGGCAGATGGTGTCACTAGACAGAACTAGCTTCTCTGCAGAGAAGAAATAGTTTCTGCATCACACGTTGTCAAAATGTGCCCGAGTATTTTGCCCAACAACAAAATTGTTATTTTGTTGAAGAACACCTGAGAGCAAAAGAGCAGCTTTATGCCTCTTTTTCCCTCTTAGGAGCCTTTTCTTAGGAGTTTGAAGGTGACCTGACCTCATGCTTAGTTGTGTTAAGTAAGCTAGAGGCCAAAAATGGAGACAATGTGGTTTCTGAAGTTCTGTATCATGGTCTTTTACTGATCCTGATCACTCTCAGTAGTGGTGCCACAGTGAGAAGGAGGAGAATATTGTTTTTAACAGGCCTCTTCCTCAGTCTGTTGAGGGCTGGCTGGCAGTTTTTGTGAAGTATCTTGTTATTGAGTCTGCCATCCATATCATTGTGGCATCTGTTGTCTTAGAATGTCATGTTAGGTCTTTGGAGTGACTAATAATGTGTACTTAAAACTGTGGTCCTGTATAACATTTCATGTGAATATCAGTAACACCATATAAGGAGAATAAATAGTCAGGCCGAGCAAACGATGAGGCAGCTGTCTTAAAATAAAAGAGTGATAACCCTTAACCCCTGAAGGTAAAAGTGGTTTTGAATTCTGAAAACTTGACTCAAGTGGTGAACATGAATCTTGAAATTATTGGTAAGGAAGGCTAAGTAGTGGCTGCCTATTAAATTTTGAATTGTGATTTTACTTCATACTTATTTTATCTAAAATCTTCCCAAATTTGTCTTAGATTTATTAGGTTAGACTAAAGCAATCTTAGAGGCTAAGCAGAGCTGAAAGCTAGATTAAAGGAAATCAAAAAGAACAGTTCAGTATGATGAATCAAAAGACACTGTGTAGTTATCAAAGAGACTGGACCAAAGGCACAAAATATCCAGTTGTGAAGAAGATTTGGGAATAAGGAACTAAGCCATTTAAAGACCTTACTAAGATAATAAAAAAATAGAGATCATTATATGACTGGAGAGAATTACTAAGAGAATTCAGAAGGAAGAAGGCCAGAAATGCTGAGTTGCAAAATGCAAGTTGTGAAAATAAATAAAGTTCCCTAACTGCTGAAGAAATAAGAGGAGAGCATGGATTCAGTGTGAGAGAGAAGAACAACTGAAATTAAGAAATGAAAACTTAGCAGATAATTAGATTAGATGTTGTCAGAATATTTAAGTTTGTCAAAGCAGTCACTGACCTGGAGGAATTACCACTCACGAATTTACCAAAAAATGGTAATGCTATTATGCTAGCTACTCTAATGAAGGGAGGAGAACTTGGGAACTGTAGACTAAGCATTCAGACTTTGTCACTTAAGAAGTAGTAGAACCAATTATTAAGCAGCTCATAAGTACCTTGAGAACAACCAAGTGAGCAAAATAATTATGGTGTCATTAAGAACCATCTGAGATGGAAAAAATCTACTTTTCTTTTAAGAAATTCATTGACCTTGGGAATAGGAATTAAGTCATTGATATTATAACTCTAGACTTAGCAAGCTTTCTGACACCTGCAAAGCCTAATTCTACAAGCAAACTGTGGAGTCATGGCTGAGGCAACATGTAGAAAACATGCTGAAAGAGCAGGTGAAAGCTTAGTGTCAAGCTGGGACACTTCAAGTGTCTCTCCAGGAGTTACTTGGTTCTGTGGGGTTTTTTTAATGATTTGTATGAGAATTGATGTATAGTATTTATAGAAGAGCCTTCCGTTGACAAAGTTTGCAGAAATCATGAAAAGTAGAATTTAAAAGATCCAAATTTGGATCCAAAGTAGTTTGCATTAGGAAAGCAATTAAATAAATAGGTATTTAAAGAACAATAAATGCAAAAAGAACATTTGTGGGATGCTATTAAAGAAAATCATATCTGTTTTTTTTAAAATATATTTTAGTATTTGGTGTTGGGGACTTAGCAGTGGGTAGTGTTGTGTCCTGTACATCTTAAAAAGATGTAGAAATACTGGAAGAAATACAGAGAAGCTGTTTTGGAAAGGTAAGTGTGTTTGGAAACACGGCCTATGAGGAAAGCTGAGGAAACTGAGTTTATTTGGCTAGAAAATAAACGATTATGTAGATACACATGAGTATGTATGTTCTGGTATTGGAAACCTCTATGAAAAAAAAATAGAATTGGAATTGAGACTGTGATCGTTTGTTTCTTATGAGTGAGCAGATAGTAGGATGGAAAAAGCGGTTTAATTTACAGCAAATGTGATTATGGTTGGTACCTAATCTTTGAAACACTTGCCAATCTTTTCCCTCATTTGTTGAAGACGGAAGCAGACAGCCAGTGGGTCTAGGATCTCTCTTAAAGCGAGTTTTAAAGAAACCACTGTTGTAGATCACAGAGGCATAAATTTCATGGTAAAAGCAGAGAACCTTCATAGAAGATTGCTTTTCCACTTTTTCTCTCTCTTCAGTTACTTGAAGAGGCACTGCTGTTGCTCATATTCCACTTTTTGGAGTGTTTTGAAGAGAGGTGAAGTCATATGTCATTACTCAACCTCTTGAAGTTTGTGTAACCCCTTCAAAGTAATTTTTTACCTTGCCATGTTGGAAATGAATAAGTTGTTTACACAAAGTGCAAATCCCTGGATTAGTTTTCATATGAGCCTTCTTAAAAGTACACTATAAAATCAGGTTGAAGAGTCTGGGTCTGAGAAAAAGATTAATAAAGGAGTGCACAGTGAACTCTGTGGAAGTGATAGTTCTATAAATAATTAATAGCTAAAAGCTATTTCAGAAAGATTGGTGCCCTGCTGAGGTCAGTATTAAAGTAGACGCTGGGACTTTCAAAAGCTCTTAAAGTCACCCTTCAGGGTTTGTTTAGGTTTCTGTCTTTCTGGAGTTGAGTTCATTTTACGATAAAGAAAATGCTGATAGCAAATATTGTGAAGATTTGTTTTCTGGTGGTAATATGACACTTCACTGGGCAACTATCTACAGCAGCAGAGTGTTTACAGATATCGTGAGATATGAAGCACTTTTAAGGAAATTCTTTTAGCAAGTGTTAGCCCCGTGAAACTCAAACATACTTTAGCAATAGTATTTACATGCAGCAGAGCAGAGCATTTTAAGGAGCAGTGCAGGAAGTAGTTGCGTACATCTCCTGGTAACATTTTGAAATAGCTATATGTGCTTTAGATATATACATATATATATATGTATTTATAAACGCAGATTGCTTTATTTAGCTTTATATATTTCTGTTGTCACATCTCACATTTCCCTTTTTTTTTCCCCGGGATTGCAGTACTGGAGCTATATTTGCTAGTGATAGATATAACTGAATATATCATTGCCGTAAATACAGGCTAGAGGGCCTGAAATGAAATGCTTTACAAACGTAGTGGGAGATTGTCCTTTCTGTGAAATGTTTGCAGTCAAAACAGAAAAGAACGAGAGAGAGGAACTATCATCACCCTCGCTTAACAGGAGGTGGCATTTAGACTGGGGGCAGGGGGGTGTAAAAGTAGTTTCTTCAAGTTCATTTGCAGTTTGTGGCAGATTCAGGATTAGAAGCATGATCCCCTAAATCCCTGTCTGGAATGGCTCTGGCAAAAGGTAGTAAATGAGCGTTACTGTGAAATAGTATCTATTTCATCTTCCAGTGTAGACACAGATAATTTATATTATTAAGTTGTACTGGCAAATATATTTTGCAGTTAAATTGCTTAAAATATTTCTTGGTTTTTTGTAAGAGCTTACCTTAAGCAGCATTTGTGATGTTTGTTTTAAAATAATGGGTCAATACGTAAAATTTGGTTTAATTGATAAAGTAGAATGAAAACCTTGGGCTTCAATGGGAGTCTGTACCCAAAGGAAACCGTGGTGATCTGATTCTAGTTATCTCGGGCTTACGGATCTTTGAAACTTAGGCAGTAATAAATTATTAATTAGTAATAGAGTGGTGTGTGTGTATTGCATTTGTATGTGTGTAATGTGTTACAACATGAAGGACTCATTTGGAAATTCTCTGGCTGCATGTTTTTTTATATTTTACTTTTAAGACTAGTTATAATGTTTACAAGGAACATTGTCTCTCAACTTGTCCAAATAAAGTCATTCGAAGGACAGAATATAAAATCAATTTTCATAGCTCTTTGTCTTTTAATCCAAGTGTTAAGGATTGTGCAGCAATGCAGATTGCAGATCATACACATAGCTTTTTGATGTCAGCATTCTTTGTTATCCCATGTCCCCCTTCCTCCAGGCCCTTTGTGGGAAGGAGAGAAGGTGAAGACTAAATAGTTTTAAATGATTTTGCTGTAAGCAGCTCAAATGCATTAATAGTTTATAAATAAAAGTGAAATATTTTTCTTTAATTTAAGTAATTCAAAGACCATATGGTACATATCTAGAATCACCTAAGTGGTTAATTGCATGTTAAATTCCTTTCCTCTTCCCTACTGTAAACAACTGCAAAAATATTTACATTCCCTGCCTTGCTAGATTTATTTATCATTTTATAATAAAAACACAGAAGTGTTATAAATTGAAGTTGTAATCTCTTGCTTGACTCGCTTTCTGAAATGTCAGCGGTGTCTCTGAGTTGGTTTACTTTGTGCGCTCTCCCACTCCTAACACAGAAATGCACGACGCTAAAAAACTGAAGAGTATTGATGTTAAGCAAGTTGGGGGTACAGCACAAGATGTGGTTTCTTGAAATTAGCTTTCTGTTATTCTAAACAAGATTAGAAACTGCAGCAAAGGAAGTGGTTTTAAAGCTCTTTATTGGATTTTTTTATTATTGTGAAACTCCAGAACGATGACGGTGATGTAATTCTATAAAACTTAGAGGGGCTCAGGCCAAAAATACAGAAAGTAAGTTGACCGAGCAAGCCACTGCATACCTATGGAGAGAGTTGTTTCTGCCAGTCAGTGAGTGCTCTGGCTTTTCCCCAGAGGTAGCTACTGGCACAGTTTGCAAACTCTGCACTCCAAAACTTGTTAAACTGTTTCTTCAAGTGAGAATGAATTGAGGACGTCTTCAAAGCACGCCGTAAACTTATGTAAGAAACTAATATAATAAGGGAAAGAAATTCTGTGATTTGTTTCAGAACAGCAGTGAATTCTTTAAGCGGCAAAGCATACGTGAAAATCCTTTTCTTGTTTTGTAAAGTAAATGAGTAGTTTAAACAGAAAAGCCGGGAGAATAAATTCTGCTATGTGACAATTTGGTCTCCCCAAAATAGGTGCACCCAGTGGCAGAGCTTGAGCTTTGGAGCCTGGCAGCCACAGCCTGGGCTTCTGCTAGCGGTGCTGGGCTGCTTGTTCCCGTTATGGGGCGGGGGGGGCAAGGAATAAAGAGGAGCCTTACCAGGGAGCTTCTCAGCTTGTCTGACCGCAAGCTCAGTTCTTCTGGGAAAGGGAACATGGAAGAGGTTCAGAGAAGGGTGTTTAATTGAAGTAGACTAGCACACTAATTCTGGAGTCACTGTAATGAATGAACGAGACTGAAATTTTCTGTACTGGATGTTGTTGCAGTTCTGTGCTGTGAAATCTCTTGAATAACTTCCTTGAATTTTGAGAAAAGTGATCTTAAACCTCCATCTGTGACAGAATATGGGTGTGAAGAGCATGAAAACGCAGAATGGAATCAAAGGAAAAAAGCGAGACCAGATCTCCTGGTTGTCAGATAATAGTGTTTTCTTTTTCTATAAAAATACTTTTCCCCTCTGATATTTTAAAATGATGCCAGTCAGTGCAGCTAGTACATCAGAACAGGAAACTCGCTAAGCTAAATGTGGAGCATCCCTCTGATCTGCACCCCACGGCAAATTTACCATTTTTGTGTGCTGAAAAGTGGCCTCATAGTTCTTGACCTGTAACCTGCAGCTCTTTACATTCCATCTCCAGCTCCTGCTGTATGAGCGGCTGACACAGTGCCAAGAAAACATCACCTGTGCTAACTTACAGTGTGCTCGTTTGCATGCCAGAGCGGTGCTGTCCTGGAGTTTCACTAGCCCTAATAAACCCTGGTCTCGGCAGAGGGAAATAGCTTGTACTGATTTCCACGCTACTCACTGTTCCCTTCCAGACCCTGGAGCTTCTTCATGTCTCTCAGGAGTTTTCCACCCGTGCTGATAGCTAAATTCAAGGGCATTAGGAGCAATAGGACCGAGTTAGTGCCAGACCCAGGGGTTCTCCACCCAGTAGCCCTTGAAGGAGATAAGTTGGCTGCTCCTCTGTTGGATTTCCTGCCAGAATAATGTTTAATTAAGAAGGGGGAGGGCACCAAATATAATCTCCATCAAGTATTGTTGCTCGTGGAAACTACTCAACAACTTGCTCATTGATGTAATTACTGTAGCGCACATTTTGTAATTAGAAGACTTAAATGACGAAAATACTTTTCTTAATTTAATGTTCGGTCTTTTCAGGTTCTCACTTGTGTTTTTTGTCTTAAGATGCAAAGCAAAATGGACTTAAATATACTTTGAAGTAACTGAAGTCACAGGAGAAACTGTTGAAAGAGCATTTTGAGAAGTCCAAGCACTAGTCAAGAATTTCTGTAGGTTTTTTTTCTTTCAAAAGATGTAGTAGCATTTTGTAGCAGTGATTCCATGTAATTAGTGGAGCTCCCTGGAACGACGATTACTCACACTCAAACAAAAGCTAGGTTAGTATATATTAAGCTACCTGTAGTTTTTTCTTTCAGTTTTGTCTTTTTAGCATCACATGTAAATTTTTATATCAGATTATTTTTGTGATAATTTTAACAGTTCTAAATTTAGAATTCAAGTAATTGAATCCTAAATTATTTTATGTAGTCTTCAAAACAGTTTAGTTTAACTGATCCTACTACATTGTTGAAACGAATGGTTTAACTTTTAAATAGAAGAAAGAAGTTGTAGTAAATCATTCAGATTTCTCCTAGAGCAGTACTCTTATCCTCTCCAAAGATAACAGGATAAATACTTCTGTCCTCTGACTACAAAGGAAGCCTACGTGACTAGTTTGGGCAAGACGCCTAGATTAAGGTAGCTAAAGTAAAATGAACTGAATTTTACCCTAAGAATGTATTGTACAAGGACTTTTTAAAAAATTCCAGATAAGGTGTAAGAATACAAAAGTATCAGTGCAGTCTTTTTGTTTGCTACAAGATGTGATGGAAAGCCATTGCACATGGAATTTTGGAAATATTTCAGACATGGTTATAAGAGAAGATGGATAATGCTGGTGGGGAAAAGGCCCTTTTAATAACTGCAGTGGATCAGTCGCACACCTTTATTTCAGTCTGTGGTGTTGGATGAAAAGCAGGCATGAACATGACCTGTGGATGGCATATTATCATAACCCATGGGCTATGCTGTAAAATGCACTGTTTTATAAACTCCTGGAATGGGTTCATGGAACTTTTTGAAGTAGATGATTACTCAGAGTCTTCATTAACTTTCTAGCCACTTACCAAAAATATAATATTTAATAAGGAGAGTGCCCTACTTCTACATGTCTAGCCTTTCCAAAAGGGAAACTGATATGTCTTTTTTTTCTTATTTTTTAATATGGAGAAATCAGTCAGCATTGGAAATAACACCAAACATGAAGTCATTTTGCATCTATAGCTAATTTTGTTAAAATGGAGTTCTATGTAAAAAGATGAACCATTTAGTTTTAAATACATTTACAGTGATGTGTTTATTTCTTATTGATTATAGAACTTTTTTAAAGGAGTATCAGCCTATATATTCTTGAGCTTTTTGAATGTTTTATGCCTAGATTGTAATCTCATCCGTATAATGTAGAAAGATTTTTTTAAATGCAGGCAGGTAGCTCCTTGTGAATTTGGGTAGAGGATGTGTCTTAATGTTTAAATATTTGTTGACAGGTGGCGAAGTCCAGTTTTGGAAAGTTAATTGCTAGAACAGTGTAGGATCAGAACATGTACTTGAATAATGTAATAGTTAATTTTCTCTTCTGAAAGGAAGCAATGTGAACTTTCTTACGTAAGTATATTAGCAAAGATGAGGTCAAACAAAATGTCTTCTATTTGAACAGAGGGTACTGAGGGCTGGTTTAGGTGCAGACTCTGAATCAAGCTTTTGGTCTTGGACAGGTTGCTGAGATGATGTTCTTTTCTCCTTGCTTACTTGAGATAGAGAATTTCAAGGAACCGGATGAATGGAATAGTTGGTCATCCTGGAAGTGCAGACGAGCTGTTTTAGGTGCAGACCATTAAAAGCAAGAGCATTTAATGTGAAAGCTGTAACCTGAGCTGTTGAGGAAAACATACTGTCCTAGTTACAGCTTATATGATACATTTAAATAATTCCTTTCTGATGGGAGAGGTGGAAATAATCTTCTCTATGTCAAGCTCATAGAAATTATTTTTGTTTGTAGCAGACAAAGCAACTTGGATTTTTCACTGAAATGACCTGTTTGGAAATTATTTAAATTTCTGAGTATGTGAAACCAATTCATCAGTAATGCTTTTCACATTCCTGAGTGAATTGTACTTTCAAGTCGAAACATTTAATTCTAACTTTGAAAACTTAGCACACAAAAAAATAAAAACTGACAGTTTTCCTGCTCAGTCTTCTAAAAATGTAGGCTCTCTGATCTGTTTCAAAATGTGCTTTTAGTTTAGTGATTATGGTTATAATTAAGGGACTAGTTAGAAAAACTGTAGCTATAGAGTGTAAACACGGCAACCATAATAATTTTCAGAGCAAACTGGAGAATCTGTATCCAAGCTGAATGTTTTTACATACTTGCATTACAATGAGATATGGTTCAGTTGCTGTTTACCTTAAAGAAAAGAAAAAAAAAGTTAATCATTCTTAAGAGTTTGCATCATGCATCAAGACCCACAGAAAGCTGAAGACAAGACAGTTTTTCATTTCCTATAACTTTGTTGCTCCAACTTTAAACTAGTTGTGTAAGCTACCAGTAGAGGCTCGATTACTCACCCATGGCAAATTCCATCTGGTTGGGACACCTGTCTTAGGGTGGAGATAACCATCTTGTTAAAAGTAGCTTTTGAATGGCTGAATTACAGCTAACTTTGAGAACTTTTATTTGTAGGTGTTGCTTAGAAAAGGGAGCTAACAACTTTGTTTCTCATCAGCTGTTCACAATTATCTAGATTACAGGCCACTGTCTGCTGCCTTTTTTAAGGTAAAAAGGCTGATGAAAAAGCCAAATTCTTTTTCCACCCTCTCAGTTGGTCTTTTTTTTTTTTTTTAACATACACATATATCTTTGACTTGGCTAATGGAGAATAAGATGATGATTCTTTCATGAAGAAGGAAACATAGTTTATTTCAGCTGTCAAAAGTCAGGAGATTGTTATTTACAGTGTGATAAAGAATCACCGTTAAAGATAAATAGTTCTGGAAAACTGTTAATGCCCCTTCACTTTCCTGTTTGGCTGCCTCAGAATTTCAGCCATTGACTCTAGGATAGGAACAAGCATCTGACAGCCCATGGATTTAAATTTAAAACATCTGTTATGCTACTTTATTGTTTATCTTCTAGTTCCTCTATAAAACTCTGTTTCCTATAGTACCTACAAAAATCTTGACAACAGTCGTATCACAAGAATGTTAGGAGCTTTGACTTAGGATAGGAGGACAAATAAGATATGGGACTTGTCTCCTTTTTGGTTTCCTCAGAGAGCCGAAAGGGCAGAGTATTTCACACTCCTCCATCTATACATTCATCCATCTTCAGTTCAAAAAATATGCCCAAATCTGTTGGGAAATCATGTCTTTTCAGCTTGGACCTGCTTGCCTTTCCACATTGCACCAGAGAGGTGATGAAATCTTCATGCTTGGAGATGCTGAGACTTTAGACAGAGCCGTGAGAAACCTCATTAAAGTTGGCTCTGCTTTGAGCAAGGGTTGGACCAGATGACCTTCGGAGGTCTCTCCCAATTAAAATTACTCTGTTATAGTCAGGAAAATAAAAAAAAAAAAAAAAAAGTATTTTTATTCCTGTAAAAGTCAGGCTGATACTTCTGATTTTCTCTGCTAAGAAAACATAAGTAAACAGTCAACACCAAACAGCATTAAAAAAGGAGTCCACCATCACTGGAATGAGTCATAAAGCCAAGTAACAATACATAAATGAATAACAATATAATTACAGATGATAATCTGCTATATATATGCATTTTAAAATGTGCAAACAAATCTGTGAACAATGACATTGCATGTGGATGTAATTTGTCTACCTCTGAGTTTTTTGGCATATGGGAAACTGTATTTTTTATAGTATTAAATGCAGGTCCCTATTATAATTTTGTTTGTGGCAAAAGTTTATGGATTGAACTTTTCCAAGTGTGACACTGCACTTATTCATATGGAAAATGATAAAATGTGGTGTTACTTGTAATAACGTAGTTGTGGTTTTCTTTCAAGACAAGAACAACAACACAGCTACTATCAAATATGAATACATTTTCTTACTGCTCGGTTTTCTCTCTTTCAGACCCTATTTGTGTATAATTTCAATTGTGATGATCAGTATATTGGATATACAGTATTTAGGTTGAAAAATGCTTCTTATAATAAAGGATGCGTTCCTTCTGGGATTTCTGGTGGTGGTTGGTGTTTTCTTTTTTTTTTTTTTTTTAACTGTTTGTCATTAAAAGTATCAGATTTCTTCCATCATACTTCAGAAAATGCCGAACAGTTTAAAGGATTTAAAAGATAACTTCTGTTCTGTTTTTTGTTTGTTTTCTCCTTACAGGCCTGGCAGCTGCGATTCAGTCATCTTGTGGGCTATGGTGCCAAATATTACTCCTACCTCATGTCTAGGGCTGTTGCCTCCATGGTGTGGAAACAGTGTTTTGCTCAGGACCCGTTTGATAGGTAAAACCAGAGAAAATATTAAGCAGAATCAAGTGTCGTGATACTTGCTTCTGGAAAACATGACACAAATGGGGCCACATAGGCTGATGGGCTTTTTTAGTGACAATTAGTTTTTAGCCTTTTTCTTGATTTTAAGAGGATTAAAAAACAGATATAAAGTGTACTTTGGGACATGTTCATTGGTGCAAAAAAATTCGTGTCGATGTTTTAAAATACAGGTGTGCCAGTTGTGAGGCACTGAAATCCATATTTAGATGTAATTAGAGAGCTTGATTTTCATAGATGCCTAGTTACTTGTAATTTTCTATTGAAATCAAAGCAACTGCGGGTATTAAGCAAGCTTCATGTCACCAACTTCAAAGCTAAGTATAGCTATGCTACTCATTTTGCTTGGTGAAATTAAAAAGTAAATTGTGAGATCACAAATTGTAAGGGTTCTTATATCCTAGGTGAATGTTCAGAGCATTGTAACAGAGCAACTTATCCCCTTGGAGCAATGAAGGCTGAAATGTTGTTCACAAATTAACTTCTATAAGCACCAACACATATTCATATGTATAAAATTTGTCCAGTTACTCGTAGTGTAATTTTAAATGTAATTTGAATTTGAGGAGTCAACATGGAATCAAGGCAGTCATTGTTTCAGAGTGGAAAATTTCATTTGATCTCTGTCTCGGAGTTCCGTAGGGATCCTAGAAGCAAATTTGACTGAAAGCTGAGCAGGTTGTGTTTGCAGATGGTTCTAACATCTGTGTTTCTCCAGGGCAATGGGTGAGCGTTATCGTAGAGAGATGCTGGCACACGGCGGTGGAAAAGAGCCCATACTTATGGTTCAAGGTAGAAAAAAATTTGAACTGTTTTATTCTCTTGCTCAAGGAAGAAATAATTTAACTGCATTTCCCAATTTATCTTTTTAGTTTAATTATGATTGCCATTGTATTTATGAAAGAAAACTTGTTCATTTATTTAGTTAAGTGGACTGGTTGTCAACTTTGTGTCATGGTCAGTAGAACTCCTTGTGATACACAGAATAAAACCACACACATATAGTTGGGGTGAAGCATTGGAAGTGGTTGTATTACAAGGCTGTCTAAAGAATTCAGAATAACAGTATCATATAGTTGAAGGAAGATAGATGACTCCATTTTGGGGTACAAAAAATGAGTAACTTTTACATATGTGGAATTCATACTAGATCTGGTTATTTTGTATACAAGAATTTGAACTTGTTTTGGCCACGTCATTTTAGCATCATCAAAATAGCTTTGGTTGTATCAGTACTTCGAGTACGTGTTTCACAAAATGGAAGTCTGAAGACTGTAATAAAGAAACGGTTCATTATTCCTCTCAATACTGTATTTGTCTTTTTAGTCTGGAAAATTCAAAAAGCATTCATAGCAATAGCAAAAATACTATGCTTTGTATATTAAGAAAAAAAATGACAGGAGAATGAAACAAGTTTGAGAAACTGGTGACTTTATCTCAAATCTATCAATGAGTCCAGGATAAAGACTTTCCTCTGTAGTGTTGCAGCATGGAAACCAAACTTTCTGCATTAATGTTGCTGTTCCTGATATGAGCACTTGGCAAGTGCCCCGTCTAATGGGGCACCTTTCAATTCACTCTGAAATTCTTAATATTAGGGGTAAATATTAATTCACTGACCTCTGTTCACTCCAGTTTGGTAGAATCGAAGTTGTGGGTTTTTTTCTTACAGATAAGGAAGACAGTGGTAATGTGTCTGTATTTCATCATGAGATTGGCACAATT
This sequence comes from Larus michahellis, assembly GCF_964199755.1. Taxonomy (NCBI): domain Eukaryota; kingdom Metazoa; phylum Chordata; class Aves; order Charadriiformes; family Laridae; genus Larus; species Larus michahellis. Next base: position 201,298,649 of record NC_133896.1, read on the forward strand.
TCATAACTAGAGCGTTTCAGTTCTTTAACCTATCTGTTTATATTTGAGGCCATAACCTCTGCTCTCCTTAGACTCATAATATAGTAAGCGACTATATGTTCTCTAGATTAGTCTATTTATATTTCTGATCTGCAGGGTTAGTTTTCTTTCAGCATGACTTTGCAAACTTGCCTTTGTTTACTGTTTTTGAAGAGTCTTTGTAACCTCAAAAAACTGTAGCCCAAAATTGTGGATTGAGTAGTTGCAAGACAAGAACGTACATCTATACAAGGAAATCCAATTTTTATTGTAAGTCATTTAGTAGGGAAAGAAAAAATGTTTTTAAACAGCAGTTATGCTTATCATCTCTTCTATTTCTGGGATGTATTTTTAATTTTACTGAGCATCGAACCTTCTTGAAATGTCCTAGAGGCTATGTTGAAGTTGCTGGCAGTGTGCTCCCTTGAATCAAGTAGTATTTGAATGAAGTTTGCAAAATTCATCTGTGGATGACTTATATAAAATCTATGGAAGTACAGCTGGCTTTCCCTCTTGCATGTGAGAGAACACAGTGGAACATGGTACAATCTATTTGGGGTTGAGCATATGCATCAGTTATTTTGGGTAAAACTCGTTACTGAAATTAATCTGAAAAAGTGGCATCATAGTCCAGGAAATTCCAAGTTTATTTTAAGTTTAAAGGAAATCCAAATATGATGTAAGTCTGGCAAGGTACAGTGAAAGCACACAAACAAGTTTAACTTTAATAATGCAGTAATTAACATTTTTTAGGCATTTCAATATTCATAGTCCTCATAGTCCTCATTTCATTTAGTGCAGATAGTTCGTCGGTGAGTCGTCAGGATCAATGGTAAATGATGAAGAGGCAATAGCTATGCAGCCTGGTGTTTGAAAAAGAGAGCAAGCTAGCTATGTTTAAGGAATGGCTGTACATACATTATTCTACCATTAATGTGACCATTATGATGTGACCAAAAAATCTATGTATAAAAGATATGCAGTTTGATTTTTTTTTTAAATTTTTTTCTTTAAATCAGTAAATCCATAAACCACTAAACAGAACTGTGTATCACTTTAAGGTCAGTAACTGTAGCGCACTTGCTGGTGTGTTTGTTCACGTGTGATAGGAGAACGAGACAGCAGTAACTCCTCTGTGTCAGCATTAGCATGAGTGATACTGGTAATATGAGCACAGACTATGATTTACAAAAAATGGCAGAGGTTTTTCAAGGTATTTTCACAGAATTAAGGAATTACAGAATAGTTGAGGTTGGAAGGGACCTCTGGAGGTCATCTAGGACCTGCTCAAGCAGGGCCGCCTAGAGCCAGTTACTCAGGACCATAGCCAGGCAGCTTTTGAACATCTCCAAGGATGGAGACACCACAACCTCTGTGAGCAACCTGTGCCAATGCTTGGTCACCTTCACAGGATAAAAATGTTTCTTGATGTTCAGAGGGAACCTCCTGTGTTTCAGTTTGTGCCCATTGCCTCTGGTCCTGTCACTGGGCACCACTGGGAAGAGCCTGGCTCCATCCTCTTTGCACCCACCTTCCAGGTATTTATATGCATTAGTAAGATCCCCCTGAGCCTTCTCTTCTCCAGGCTGAACTGTCCCAGCTCTCTCAGCCTTTCATCATAGGAGAGATTCTCCTGTGATCCCTTCATCATCTTCGTGGCCCTTTGTTGGATTCTCTCCAGTATGTCCATGTCTCTCTTGTACTGAGGAGCCCAGCGCTGGATGCAGCACTCCAGGTGTGGTGTCACCAGTGCTGAGTAGAGGGGAAGGATCACCTCCCTCAAACTCTGGCAATACTTTGCCTAACGCAGCCCAGGTTGCCATTTGCCTTCTTTGCGGCAGGGGCCCACTTCTGGGTTATGTTCAGCTTGGTGTCCATTAGAACCCCCGGGTCCTTTTCTGCAAAGCTGCTTTCTTGCTGGGTGGCTCCCAACATATGTTGGTGCCTGGGGTTGTTCCTGCCCGGGTGCAGGACTTTGTACTTCTCATTGTTGAACTCTGCCTCATCATCCAGATGATTAATGAAGACATTAAACAGGGACCCAGTATTGGGGGTACACCACTAGTTACTGGCCTTCAACTAGACTTTGTGGCACAGATCACCTCCCTCTGGGCCTGGCCATTCATCTAGTTTTTAAACCACCTCACTTGTCTGTTCATCCAGCCCATACATCAACAGCTTCTGTGCGAGGATCTTATGGGAGACAATGTCAAAAACCTTGCTGAAGTCCAGGTAGACAATATCCACAGCTCTTCCCTCATCTACTGGGCCAGTTGTTTAATCATATATCATTATCACGTTGGTTAAGCATGACTTGCCCTTGGTGAATATTTGGTGACTATTCTGGATAATTTTTTTGTTGTTCATGAGCCTGGAAATAGTTTCCAGGATTATCTGCTCCACCACCTTCCTAAGGACTGAGGTGAGACTGGCCAGCCTGTAGTTCCCTGGGTTTTCCTTCTTGCCGTTCTTGAAGATAGGAGTGACATTTGCTTTTTTTCCAGTCTTTTGGCACTTCTCCCAGTAGCTGTGATAGATCAAAGATTACTGAGAGTTCACAGAATCACAGAATGGTTCGGGTTGGAAGGGACCTTAAAGATCATCTTGTTCCAACCCCCTGCCATGGGCAGGGACACCTCCCACTAGACCAGGCTGCTCAGAGCCCCATCCAGCCTGGCCTTGAACACTTCCAGGGATGGGGCATCCACAGCTTCTCTGGGCAACCTGTTTCAGTGTCTCACCACCCTTACAGTGAAGAATTCCTTCCTGATATGCAATCTAAATCTACCCTCTTTCAGTTTAAAACCATTACCCCGTGTCCTATTGGCCTCGCAATGCCATCTGCCAGCACACTCAGCACTCGTGGGTGCCTCCCATCAGGGCCTGTGGGTTTATGTATGTCCAGTTTGCTTAAGTATTCCCTGATCTCATCCTCTTCCATCAAGAGTACATCTTCCTTGCTTCCCCTGGCCACTTTTGCATTCAGAATTTCACTTTTATACTCTGTATTTCTTTAATATTACTTTAAACAGAAATTTTAAAAGATACTCAAGTTCATAAAAATAACCAGAATTCATCAGCAGATTCCTTGCCTGTGCATATTGTGATGTTCATTTGTAGACAGTGCAAAACTTAAACATGCTTGAATGACTGCCTGAAAAATGAAATTAAGGTGACTTGGGTCTTTTGACAAGTTAATAGTTTGATTGCTTGTTTGGGACTATTTGAGGTTAAAACATAGAACACATGATGGGAAAGATTATTATATGTTTATACTTAATTGCTCTGTATTTATTGCAAAAATTGAGAACTTAAGGAGAAAAGTAAGAGCAGTTACTTGTTCTTTAATTTGCTTAGGTTCAATCAGCCTCTGACTCATTTTACTGCATTTTTTCCTTTTCATTACAAGTGTTCCAGAGTACTTCATTTCCATCTTTTGTTAGTTTTCATCAGTTGCAAAACTGCGCTCCCCTAGCAGATGACCAGATGGATTCCTGATTAAAGACAGATTCCACCAAACTTAAAAGCTTGTCATTTTACTCTTCTTCAGGGAAACAGTCCAGATTCTGTGCTGTATTTCAAAAACCTTAGGTTCCGTAGGTTGTTATTTCAGGATTTTTTTTTTTATATAAAGAAATGGGCTTGTACAAGTCTGATTTTTGGATGCACGTATGGAGCCTCACCCTTGAAGTGCTTCTGTATCTCATTGTGAAGTTAGCCACATTCATTGACTGTCTGATAACAGGTAACTTCACAGGCACATTTCATTTATACAGTTTCTTTGTTATAATTTTCTTCTCAGAAGCTGTCTATTGTCTTTCTTTTGTGTTTGGATATGACCCTAGCTTTTCATCTTTCTCCCATGTGATTCCATAGATGTACTGATTAGGGAAGATAAAGGATCTGACCTGCCATCCGGTGGAGTTACCGACAAGATTCCTGTTTGGACTAGTCTTTAATTAGAAAACACAATATACTTTTTTTGTTGTTTGGGTTTGATTCTCTTGGCATTTGTTTCCATTTGAAAGAAAAACAACACAAAGGCTTTATGAAACCTTTTTTAACATTTTCTGAAGTGACCCCTTTTATCTTATCCCTTTGATAATCTACAAAATACAGAAACAGTTACAAATGTGGATAGCAGGAGCAATTAAAAAATGAGTGAACAATGCTTTGTTCAAGAGGCTTGCCTTTTTTTTTTCCCTTAGAGAGGAAATACAGTTTGAGAAGAACTTGATTCCTCTGTCATTTTGGATTGGCCACATGGCTCTTGCAGACCCTCTCCTTCCCGTGACGACGTGGCATTAGGGGTTCCAAATTCCTTTAAAGATATGTAACCCAGGTGTCCCTTCCAGGCCCAGTTGTGTGCTGGTTGCATGTCTGTACAAGTTTGAGGTGTGCACCATCTCTCTCTCTCTCCCTTGGCACTCCCTGACTGGAAAAAAAACCCCAGGTGCATAGGCAGAAAGTGAATTGCAGTGTGAAAAGTACGGGGTTGGATGATCTGGGATCTGAGAGCATGGAATATATCCTGGAGTGTGCTTCTCCTGCAGTTTTGATGCAGTCACTGAAGAAGTCCTCGTGCAAAATATATGGGAAGTTGCGTTCTTGATTTGTTAACGCTGTGTTACATTGCAGACAGACATATTTAGCTGTGTGCATGCATGGTAATCAACTGAATCTGTAAATAAACACGCATTTGTTCCAGTGCAAGAGGCTGTGAAAATCTTCAGAGAACGATTGTATGTCTCTTTGAAAGTGTAAGAAATATGCATAAATCCTAAGCGGTGATGTGAATGGCAACATATGTTAACTCAAACTACACGGACCCAAAATAATTAGTGTTCCAAAGGGGCAGAGGCCAAATTTTGCCACAGGCTTTATTCTTCTCCCAATTTTCAGTGATTGTAGGTTATAGCTAGCCATCTCTCAAAAGGGTGTGGTTAACCGCAGTGCTGTAATGCGAAAGAAAACTTCAAAGCAGCGGAGATAAGCTGTGCAGTTGCCTTAGGCTTGGGAGAGACTGAGCTGAAATAGGAGTTGGGCTGAACGTATAAAATACACTCCTAGATTTTAAAACTGCAACCATCAGACCTTGTGGACATCTTACTAAATCATTTAGACTGAAGTGCTGAGTACTTACAATAATATATCAAAGCTGATCTTGCTTTCATATATTTTAATGGAGTCTAAAGGGAGACATGACCATTCTTAACACATCTGTGTAGAGGAAGAGGTTAAAACACGGAAATGCCATCAGTGTCTGTTTCTTTTGGAGTTGTCTACTCTAAAATCTGTAGTTATTTATTTCATGAGGGCATGATCATTTTACTGCAGTAGGAGTTCTTCAGCAATGACCTCAGTTACTCTTCATCCTTCCCTTGCAAAAGCAAATTCTGCTAGTGTCTGCTTTTGATGTCAGTGATGGGAAAATAGCAGTGCAGTAGACCACTAATGCAAGAAATCTGAAATCTGTTTGTATTATCAAAAGTTGGAACTACTGGGTAGGAGGTGATTCCACATCACTTTTGCCAGAAAGATTTTGAATTCTCCTACATATTTAAAACAAACCATGTGGAGTCTAAATGAATGCAATTTGTATTGCATTTTGAGTGAGATTTGGTAAGACTGTATTCAGCTGCACTAAAATACATCCAAGCGTACTGTAGTTAATTATGTTTCTTTTATTCATTTTGGAATGTTTTTGTTATGATTTGAAATTTTTATGTAAGAGGGAAATTAAATCTACTTGAAGATAATCCCAGCATGAGTCTCTTCTCTTCCCCTTAATCATTGCACTGTTAGCTTTTCTTCTTTTGCAATGTAGTGGTAATCATACTTTTAAGAATTGTCCACAGCAGAATAAATTCTGGTGTGTAAAAACAATTGGCTAAGCATCATCTAGGCTGTTTTTTTTTTTTTTATAAAGTCAGTATTGGAAGGGGTTTTTTGTATTTTGCAGCTTGGGGAGTAGTGGTTATGTCTGTTATGGCCATCTTTATTTACTGTCTATGCAGCAGCATTACAGTCGTCCTTCCATATTGGTATCTGATAGAAAAGGGCATATTGGCTATAGAAAAACAGTTCTTTTATAGAGCTACATCTTAAAAATTGGAAGGAATGAATAATTTCACCATTGATATTTTTATACCTAAGCTAGTCATCCAGATTTCCTTTCTGGGATACAGGGAAAAGTAGGTTCTTCATAGGCACAACTCATCTTGTCATAAAGTAGACCTCGGGAGAAGGTCAGAGTGGCACCCAGTAAGGTCTTCCTACTGTTCAGTCTCCGGAATTAGAGTCAGTTAGTTCAGATGTAAACGTCTGAGGCAAAATGGGGCCAAAAAAAGGCAAAATGAATTACACTGTTGGGACTGGACAACTCCAGCTGAGTTTAAAATGAAGCTCCAGTAGTCATGCGTGACAGTACCTGTTCCAGTGGGCTGCCATCCATGTCACCTTCCTAAGGCGTTCTCTTCGCTTCTGAGAAAACTCCGGGAAAATAATAGAAGTTTAAACTGGAATTCTCCCAAGGCTTCTAGGGAGCAAGTATGCATGTTCCTCAGCCAGCCTGCTCAGGAACCTGAGAGAGAGGGAGTCTGCAAAAGGCCATGGCTCTCTGGGGAGGTTGGATTAGTAGCTGGTATCTGGTCCCATCTGGTTCTCAACCTCGCATGTAGCAAGCCATTTTTCATTGTGAACTAGAAGTAATGCCACAGTAATTTTACTAACATTAGAGTAGATGACAAGTCTACCAAGTATTTGGAAATACTAATTCTGTTCTCTTTCATTTTGAAAATAGCTTGATGCAAACTTCATTTAACAGCATTTCAGTCAACCTATATATAGTATGAGATTTGTTTTCCTTTTAGCCCTCGCTATTAATCTACTGGGTCATGGCGGTTTCTGTTGACAGTTGCAATGTGTGTTTAAATCAGATTGAAATGGGATTCTGTGAGGTCTTAGCAAGAAAATTCTTTTTGGTTGCTCACACAAAATTACCTCGAGCCGGTCTGTTTCCTGGTGGGTTTTGAATCATTGTGTTATAGTAAAAGATTCCGGTCTTTTAGCAGCATGCAATTATAATTTCCACTGAAAGCAAATATTGTTGAGGATGTGAGAGAATATAAAATTATGTTCAGTAGGTATGCTGATCAAAAAGGGTAGAACAAGGTTATATTTACATTGGCAGTTGTCAGAAAGAACAGATTACTTCAAAGAAGTACAAAGATGAAATTTTACATTATTTGGCAGCTGTACTGTTTTTTTTTCTGGTACAAGTAATGCAGTAAATTTCCATATATAATCTTGAAAATGTTAATAGCAGCGAAAAGACCAACATTAACGTAATGTTAAGTACAAAGAAACATCTGAAAATAATTTACAGGATATATTCTCATGCTTTGTAAAAACTGGGATTCTGGGGAGCAAGGTGTGAGATTTTTACTGCTGTGTTTGTAGAATTACCTGACAAAGTACTTGAGCATGATTCTTCATTATGCTAATTTCCCTGTCTGTTATTCTGTAGCCATATGCTGCAGCTGACAGATGCACTAATTAAAATTTTTAGTAAAAGATAAGTCCTGTTACTGTAAAAAAGCTAAACTAAAACTGTAGTGCACTGAAAATTATTTTGTTCGGGTATGTTTCATGCCTCGTGAAAAATTTCAGAGGTATTTGTACATTAAATACTAAATTAAATGCTTTTAAGGTGTGTAACACTTTGAGAAAATATGTTGTTTTTTCTGGCTCTGCCACACCTGGGGCTCAGCAGATAAGGATTTAGATACCCGCTCATTTGGAAATTACTGAGTCTATGGTTACATTGCTTTAAAATGGATTTAATCCCCTGCTTAAGCAAGATTGTAACGATAAAAGTCAGTTAACAGTCTTGAAACCTGTCAATTCTCTGATAATGTGTAACAGGTAGCTTGAAAAATTAAATAATCCCTATACACTATAATTCCATTTATTTCTTGACAAAGAAACATGATAGCCGTTTCTGTTGTATTGTGTCATTAAAAGTTAGTTCGTGATAAACATTATTATTGACACAGCTTTCAGGGTCATAGTATTCTTGCTAAGGGTCTGTTGTCTTGGTTTTGTAGGTATGCTTCAGAAATCACCTTCAGTTGAAGATTTTGTGGATGCCCTTGTTTCAGACTTAGACCAGGACTTTGAAACATTTATCATGGACTCATAAAAATGTTCAACAGAACTGAATTCTTTTATGGAAGATTGCATATGTCTTCATAATCGTGGATAAAATACTGTTGTGACGTGGTTTTGCTTCTTGGTGAACACTTGTAAAAGTTTCGATATTCATGTTGGTGGAACAGTAATAAATAATTTCATTGGATCACCTGGTTTCATTTATGAAGATGATGGCTTTCTGTTGCACAGGAGCTTAAGCATGAAATTTGAGAGAACAAATCCTCTAGCATGTACTGTTAGGAAATTTGATCTTGTTGGAAGAGCTGATTGAACTCACCTTCAGCGTGAGTGGAGTGGTATGAATGGTCTTTTGGTAAGCACATTGAATTCAGTATTAGGACATACCTTTCGAGTGTCATGACCAGAACTGTTTGCATGGGTCTTTCTGACATGCTCATGGATATTCTTTAAATTTGTTTAACACCATTCCTTGTGGGAGTTCTACGTTGGGGAAAAGCAAATTGCGTTTGCAACAGAGGGGAAATTGGAAAGAAAGATGATGTGGAAAACTAGGAACTGTATTTGAGATAGGGAACAAAAAGATGTGAGAAGAAAAACTATGGTCATACAGGTATGTGATGGAAAATGTTAGGGTGTGGAGGAAAGAGATATCTTGCAACACAAAAAAAAGAGAGACAAAGGAGTAAAATAGGTACCCCACAAATGTTTCCTAGTGGAGGATAACACGGAAGGTAACTATGCTTTTGTAGCTGCGATGATCCAGTGGGTGTATGTGTGGCCATGTTTGTAAGTAAAAATAGTATCTTTTGTTGTACGAAGCCAGGTCTTCTTCAGGTTTGGAACACAATAGCAAACTTTAAATCTAAATAAAAAAGATGGACCATTCATTGTATCAGTGCATAAAATGGTTGGGAGGAGGAATGGAATTTACAGGGTGCCATAAAACTGGTCTTGCTATTGAATTAGTAATTTTTAAAATATCCAACGGAGTTACAATTTTAGTTCCTGGGCTTATCTTTTGCAGATCTTCCACTGAGCCTCAGTGTTCAGGGTTCAGCCGTTGTTTTCTCAGGAGTATTCCCCTATTAACCGGGTCCTTTTGTCCTTGTATCTGTTATCTGGGCATGTTTGTTTTATTGGGTAGTGGTGGTTTTGTTTTGCCACATTACTTTAAGGGCTTTACTGGATGAAGTCTATCCATGAAGAGGGCTTTAGACTAAAGTTGCTGGGGGAGGGGAACCACAATCCATTCCACTCCTACCAGTTTGATGCTGGTGCCAGCAGTAGATGCCCAGAGTTTGGAGAAGGATCACAGGTCAGCAGGAGAGTACCTGGAGTGCACCCAAAGGAACTCCAGCCACTCCAGGCAGTAAGTCAGCTTCATTGGGGCCCAACTTAAATGGCTCTGTGCAAACACATGTAGCATGAGGAATAAACATGAGGAGTTAGAGACGTGCACGCGCCTGCAGGGCTATGAGCTTATTGGCGTCACAGAGACGTGGTAGGATGACTCCTGTGTCTAGAGTATTGGAACGGAAGGAAACAGGCTCTTTAGGAATGACAGGCAGGGGAGATGAGGTGCAGGTGTAGCCCTCTATGTCAATGACCGGCTGGAGTGCATGGAGCTCTGCCTGGGGATGGATGAGGAAATGACTGAGAGCATATGGGTCAGGATTAAAGGGAGGGCAGGGACAGGTGACATTATAGTGGGGGTTTGCTATAGGCCACCCGACCAGGAAGACCGAGCAGGTGAGGCCCTCTATAGACAGATAGGAGCATCCTCTTGTTCACAAGCTCTGGTGCACATGGGGGATTTCAACCACCCCGTTATCTGTTGGAGGGACAACACAGCAGGGCATAAGAAATCCAGGAGGTTCCTGCAACATGTCAATGCTAACTTCCTTCTCCAGGGAGTTCAAGATCCTTAGGGCAGTGAGGAGGGTGCACAGCAAGCTCACTAACCTGGACTTCAGGAGAGCAGACTTTGGCTTCTTCAGGGATCTGCTTGGTAGAGTACCATGGGATAAAGCCCTGGAGTGAGAGGGGCCCAAGAAAGCTGGTTAATATTCAAGGATCACCTCCTCCAAGCTCAGGAGCGATGCATCTCAACAAAGAGGAAGTCAAGCAAAAATGCGAGGAGGCCTGCATGGATGAACAAGGAAGTCTTGGACAAACTCAAACTCAAAAAGAAAGCCTTCAGAGGGTGGAAGCAAGGACAAGTAACTTGGGAGGAATACAGAGACATTATCCAAGCAGCCAGGGATTGGGTTAGGAAAGCTAAAGCCCTGATAGAATTAAATCTCGCCAGAGATGTCAAGGATGACAAGAAAAGCTTCTACAGGTATGTCAGTGATGAAAGGAAGACTAGGAAAAATGTGGGCGGAAACAGGAGACCTGGTTACCTGAGATACCTGCAATATGGAGAAGGCTGAGGTACTCAATGACTTTTTTTTGCCTCAGTCTTCACCAGCAAGGGCTCTAACCACACCGCCCAACGTGCAGAAGGCAAAGGCAGGGGCTGGGAGAATGAGGAACCACCCACTGTAGGAGAAGATCAGGTTTGAGACCATCTAAGGAACCTGAAGGTGCACGAATCCATGAGACCTGATGAGATGCATCTGCGGGTCCTGAGGGAACTGGCAGATGAAGTTGCCAAGCCACTGTCCATCATATTTGAGAAGTTGTGGCAGTCCAGTGAAGTTCCCACTGACTGGGAAAGGGGAAACATAACCCCCATTTTTAAAAAGGGGAAAAAAGAAAGACCTGGGAAACTACAGACCAGTCAGTCTCACCTCTGTGCCCGGCAAAATCATGGAGTAGATCCTCCTGGAAACTGTGCTAAGACATGTGGAAAATAAGGAGGTGATCAGTGACAGCCAACACGGCTTCAGTAAAGCAAATTGTGCCTGACAAATTTGGTGACCTTCTACGACGGGGTTACAGTGTTGGTGGATAAGAGGAGAGCAACTGACATCACCTACCTGGACTTGTGCAAAGCGTTTGACACTGTCCCGCGTAACATCCTTGTTTCTAAATTGGAGAGACATGGATTTGATGGATGGACAACTTGGTGGATAAGGAACTGGCTGGATGGCTGTACTCAAAGAATTGCGGTCAACAGCTTGATGTCGAAGTGGAGACCAGTGACGAGTAGTGTTCCTCAGGGGTCAGCACTGAGACCGGTGCTGTTTAACCTCTTTGTCAGCAACATGGACAGTGGGATCGAGTGCACCCTCAGCAAGTTTGCTGGTGACACCAAGTTGTGTGGCACAGTCAACACACTGGAGGGAAGGGATGCCATCCAGAGGGACCTGGACAGGCTTGAGAGGTGGGCCTGTGCAAACCTCATGAAGTTCAACAAGGCCAAGTGCAAGGTCCTGCCACATGGGTGGGGCAATCCCAAGCACAAAGACAGGCTGGACCGAGAATGGCTTGAGAGCAGCCCTGAGGAGGAGGACTTGGGGGTGCTGGTGGATGAGAAGCTCAACACGACCCGACAATGTGTGCTTGCAGCCCAGAAAGCCAATGGCATCCTGGGCCGCATCAAAAGCAGCGTGGCCAGCAGATTGAGGGAGGTGATTCTGCCCCTCTGCTCTGGTGAGACCCCACCTGGAGTACTGTGTCCAGCTCCGGGGCCCCCAATGTAAGAAGGACATGGATCATGGACCTGTTGGAGCAGGTCCAGAGGAGGGCCACAAAGATGATCAGAGGGCTGGAGCACCTCTCCTGTGAGGACAGTCTGAGAGAGCTGGGATTGTTCAGCCTGGAGAAGAGAAGGCTCCAGGGAGACCTTGTAATGGCCTTCCAGTCCTTGAAGGGGGCCTACAGGAAAGGTGGGGAGGGACCCTTTATCAGGGGGTATAGCAATGGGATGAGGGGTGATGGTTTTAAACTGAAAGAGGGGAGGTTTAGATTAGACATTAGGAAGAAATTCTTTACTGTGAGGGTGGTGAGGCACTGGAACAGGTTGCCCAGAGAAGCTGTGGATGCCCCATCCCTGGAAGTGTTCAAGGCCAGGCTGGATGGGGCTTTGAGCAGCCTGGTCTAGTGGGAGGTGTCCCTGCCCATGGCAGGGGCTTGGGACTAGATGATCTTTAAGGTCCCTTCCAACCCGAACCATTCTGTGATTCTGTGTTTTGGTGAAGGTGAGTTTGCAGGCATTTTGATGACTCCATTGCAGAGAAGAATTACTATCGAAATAGGTTGGCAACATTGGTGCATAGGCACGGCCTGAATCTGGTCCCTGCATATTTGTTCACGTGGAGTTTGCTTTTAATGAGGAGTGGACGAGTGTTGGGGAACTGTTTAAAGTATAGGAGGGCAGGTTTTAGGGGGCACAAAATCATTCAAAAGAAAGATGTTATTCCAGTAGATGCTGAAGCAGTTTAAGGTTACGCATTATATAGTGGGTGACGAACAAAGGAAATATTATCTGCGGGGGTTTCTTTTTCTCTTGAAACAAATTATGAAATGGTATTTTAGTGCCTGTTTAAAAGAAAAAAAAAATTATTTTTTTTTTTTCCTCTAGAAATGACCTTGTCTTTTAGAGATCCTCTGTAGGTTGTTACCAAAGGTATCATAAGTGTCCTGCTCAGCGGCAATGCAGTGAAAGAAGCAAGAGAGGAAGAGAACCAAGGCTGAGAGATGAGGGTAAATAGCTGGGAGAGAAGCATGTGAAGAATAAAGATAAAACAGATCAACTCAAAAAAATGGATGTTTGGGAAGGGGTAAATAAGAGTGAGAGCAGATTGGATGGGTGGCCCCTGTTTTTTAGCAGAATTTGTACTATCAGGTATCGTTTGATATTTTTTTCCTATTTTTTTACTTTGTCTGTTTTTGCACAGTGGGAATTTGTCTTGTGTGAATAGCACTGCCATTCTATTGGAACTGGGCTTAGACATTTTTAGATATGAAATGTTTTGATTGAACAATAGTGGGCATATTCTGAGACATGTGCCACAACAAGGCTTCCGTGTTGTACGTCTGAATCGCTACGTTCTGTATCTGCAGTTGGCCCCTACGAGGAAAGAACGAATGGTTTCGCTTAACAAACGAGGTGGGTATTTTGCTGTAAATAAAGTGATTTAAAAAAAAAACCAAACAAAAAACCAAACTCAAAAACTAAAGAAATGTAAATTTAGGTGTGAATAAAAGCACATTGTGAAGATGCGAAGTGAACATCAATTTAACAACCCCTTGTAGAGTATTTAATGGAAGTACAGTACGTTTTAAAGGGAAATCAAGGGTGTTGCTAAGGGAGCCTGGTGGTGCTTGTTGCCTGTTTTTGTACTGAAACAAACTACCAATAATGTTTATCTGGAGTTGGCACACGTTGAAAGCTTTATTGTGACAAAAAGAGCTTAGCGAAAGGAAGTCCTAGTGCTGACAGGGCCCTGGGAGCACTACGGTAAAGAAAATAAAGCATTATAATTGGCAGAATAAGCAGAGCATTTGAAATTAAGAGATTTCCCCTAGCTTTTAATTTGAAAGAAATTGAAGTGATGTTGGTTCTCGAGTGTAGATACTTTATCAAAATCTATGTAGTAATCACACTGGTTTGTGCTGCTATTACTTCCTTAATTCACTGTCTCACTTGATCCTTCTGTAAACAACAGTCTTCTCAAGTTTTTATCAGAGTGGCGTCAAACAGCGTCTTCCTAATACTGAAACCAGATATAGACAAAGGAAGAAAATCTTGTCTTTTGCCAGAGCACGGTGGGCTGTGGCTTATTGTCACAGATTCATGGCTCTTGGGACACTTGACAAAGATGTGAGCCAGTAGAAAAATAAATAGAACGACAGCTTCAGGGGTTTTTTTGTGAAGAAGCTCTGTTGACTTGACTAATTTTTGTTTTATGAAATAACCTTTGGGGATTGAACAGTAGACGTGATTAAGCCTCTTGGGAACTTATTATATCACCAATATGATGCTTACTACAGAGAGGGAAATATTATTCTAAATAATTTTTTTTCTCTTTTTTGGTAGTTTCTAAAAATGCTTCCAGCTGTTCAAATGTCTGATGCTTTTTCCTTTCTTTTTTTTTTTTCTTTTCTTTTTGAGGGACTTTTATTTTCCAGCAAATATGTGTTCTTTCAGTAATGTGAGACCTCTCTTGTGACCAGCAATGTAACTCTTCGTAAATGTAAAAACCACTGTAATCCTTTTCCAGCATTCCATATTTCCCCACTGGGGCTGCTGAACCAGCTATCCAAAAGTTGGTTTTATAATGCTGTAACTCAGCGTCATGCTTTTAATCTGAAATTGTACTGTGTTTTGGATTTTAGCTGCTATAGAAAATAAGTAGTGAACATCTTCAGAAGAAATTATACCCATATACAATCCTGGAATAGTAACACATAATTAAGACATATCTGGAAAAACACACGTGGATTACGTTTGATGGTCTGAGGTGTCAGCTCTGCTTTTTTTCATGTTTGATGTGATTATTTTTCTGATTCACTTAAGACAGACTGAAATACTGCTTAAGAATTGCTTTCCGGTGACATAAATGCGGCTGGTGCTGCATGGAGTTCTCTGAACGCCTTCCCAACAAAGATAAGAGGAGCAGAGGGCAGCGGTTAAGTGAAGAAGGCAGGGAAGAGAAGGGAAAATAGGGCAAGGAAGAACTGAATGCAGATCAGAAACCAGGCATGGAAAGGGCTTGATACAGAAGCAAAGTGACCTTTGAGTTAGAAACTTGAGGAGAGTTTTCTTTCCAAAGCAGTAAGTCTAAAATGGAAATCGCAGCACTGTCCGTAACAGAAAAGGCAGAGGTGTTCAGAAATATTTCTGCTTTGCCTTCAGTGGAAAGCCAGATGGAAGAATTCGCATCATATGTTGATAAAACACTTTCTTTTCTACAGATGTTAAATAGCAGCTGTGGGTCAGACTTAAATCGGTGTGTGCAAAAATTTAAAATGGATACATATCAAAATACTGGAGCTTAGTATCACAGATAATACTAAGACAGAACTGAAAAGGATTGATCATTGTAACACAGCAATATTGATGCCTCAGAAAACATGCTTTTCAGCTTCTCAGTAGATTAAAATATCTTAATCATGATACAGAAGTAGAAATTTGAGAAGTTGAACATTGGTCTGACAAATGTTTAAAAGAGCCAGTAGCTGAAGGTTGAAATTAGACAAATTTGCCCCTAATTTGTTTTTTTTTTTTTTGACAGCAGGGACGGCTGAGTGCTGGAACAGGCGTGAAGGACGGCGCTGGGGTTGACTGAGCAGCACGAGGAGTGTACATCAAAACGGGACTATTTTCTCAAAAATATGCCCTAGTTCAGATTCATTCAGAGAAGCCCCATCGCCTCAGCTCCGCTAGGGGACAGACGTCTTTTCTGGTGTTACGAGCCATGAATGAAGAGAGTGTCTTTGGAAGGAGGTTTTGCCACGAGGGCAGCAAGTCCACGCTCGCTGGGCAAGTGTCCTGCTGATGGCTTCACGGCTAGGGAAGGGTTCGTGAGTGGAGAGCTGGAAAAGTGGTGTGAGCCAAAGCGTGTCCTCTGCTTGCTCTTAAGTGGGAGGCACCGTGCATCTGCCGTTTTAGATGGCTTCTGGGCAAAGTGTTGGAGATTTTCTGTTCCCAGAGCCAGGGATTTATTTACGTGCTGTTGGGAACAAGTTCAAGTGAGTGCTTTACCCTGGCAGAGCTGCAGTGTACCGAAAGGGCAATATTACATTAAAATTAGAAGACTTAAAGAACTTGAGAACTGAAAATGCCCGATTGCAGAAAACAAGCACACGCATTTTCTTGGAAGAAGGACCGTGGGAGAGCAGCTAGCGTGCTCGGGGAGGAGAGGGAAGGAGATAAAAGATAAGGAAGCATAAATCAGCAGCAGCAGGACTGCCTGTCGGCCCTTCTGATCTTCCCCAGGCTGGGATTTGTTTACCTTTTAAGTCGGCTGCGGCTGCTCTTCCACAGATGGCTCTTTAAACGGAGCACTGCGGCACGCCGGAGCTGCACAGTTGTAGGAAGTCGTTACGGCTTGTCGTTCGAAGGAAGTATCCAAAAAATCTGTGAAAGACAAAATGCTTCAACCAGAAGCGAAGTGCCAATAAAGATCTGACAGGATGAGGAGTCGGTGCTCTGCTGGTGTGTAGATTCAAACATACAGAGGAAAGGGAGTGGGATGCCTCTTGCCAAACAGTTGCCTCTGAGCCTGTAGCCTCTAAGGCAACTTGTGGAGGGCTAAAGCTTGCCATTCTGGCTGCCTTCGCGCTTGGTGAGAAGAAACAGATGCCTTCAAAATGGGATGTATCCTACCTGTCCTAGGATGGGATGAACCAGCTCTTGCACATGCATTTTTGTGGCAGAAGACGCTTTTAATTAATCTTTGGGATATCTTGGGTTTTATGAAGTGGTTTTTGGCTATTGACCCTCCGACTCCTTACAGCCCCCTCCCTTAGACACCTCCACATGGCTCCCTTCTTTTACAGTGGCAGTGGGGCATGACCCGAGGGGGCAGGGGGAGGCGAGGGGTGATTTGGGCTGTGACTCTGACCTGGTGGTTGCGATCACGCCAGAGGAACAGCGAAACGGCAGCGTGGCAGGTTCTTCCCACCCTGCCCACGGCTGCTACTGGCACGTGCCCATATGGCCTGGAGTGCATCTCATGCTTGAACAGCGTTTCTCACCTGCCTTCCCTGCGCCACGGGAGGTGAGTGTCGGGAGAGCTGGGCCGTGGGGAAACATCCCCAACGTGACCCGCTGAGAAGGTGAAGCATTGCTGAGCTGGGGCAAGTCGGGATGGACGAGCCCCTTTCGGTTGCGCGCCACAGGACAGCAGCTCCCAATATGCTGCAGGAAGCTGGACCTCATGAATAATAGTAATTTATCAAGAGGGTGTTTGAATATACGGCTTGTCCCTTAAGCATGGTCAGAAGCCTGTGTTTGGCTGATGTTTGGAGCATCCTTGCTCATCGAGCTCCTGTAGCATACTCACAACAGGTTAGCAGGGCAGTTGTTAACAATAAAGCCTGTTTATTAACGGTACCCTTCAGAAGTAGTTACAAGGTCTCAATCACAGCCTACTCTCAGTGTTAAAAATACATATGAAAGAAAAAAAAACGCTTATAAAGTCCGAAAGGGTTGCTGGTGTCACGTAGTGCACACTCCTACCAACCCCACTTTTCTTCCTCGTGAAGGTGGAATCAGGTTAACTCACTTTGCAGCCCTCTGTACAGAGCCAAATCCTCACCCAGGATAAATTTCCATAGCTCAAATGAAGTTATTAAAGACGTACATTATTTATACCTGCTGAACATTTTCCCCCAAGGTCATTTGAGAGCCATCCCAGCTCCTGGTAGCTGAGCTGCAGCCTCTGCTCTCGGAGGCCGTGAGGCAGCTTAGTGACGGCCTGGGAGGACATGAGCATCTTCAGCTTTGAACAGCTGATAATGCTGGAGCCCAGAAGTGATCGCATTTCTTCACACGGATTTGAGAAACAAAAAACACAGCAAAATCGCCTTGAGTGTCTTGGCTTACCGTGCTTCTCTTGACCTACAGATGTGCTGAGTTGTCTTCACTTCAGTTCCAAGAAGAATACAGCTATAACAAAATAATTTTGTAAGAGAGCCCTGGGGGAATACAAGTAATACAGCAACTTTTATAACATACTAAAACTTCTATAAAACTAATTATATGTAGAATCGTAGAATCATAGGGTTGGAAGGGACCTCTGGAGATCATCTAGTCCAACCCCCCTGCCAGAGCAGGGTCACCCAGAGCAGGTTGCACAGGAACGCGTCCAGGCGGGTTTTGAATGTCTCCAGAGATGGGGACTCCACCACCTCTCTGGGCAGCCTGTGCCAGTGCTCTGCCACCCTCAGGGTAAAGAAGTTTCTCCTCATGTTTAGGTGGAACTTTCTGTGTTCCAGTTTGTGCCCGTTACCTCTTGTCCTGTCCCCGGGCACCACTGAAAAGAGCCTGGCCCCATCCTCCTGACACCCACCCTTTAAGTATTTATAAGTGTTGATAAGGTCCCCCCTCAGCCGTCTTTTTTCCAGACTGAAGAGACCTAAATCCCTCCGCCTTTCTTATCAAAGTGTTATAAAAGTGATTCATGCTGGCCATAGTAAATCCCATTCATTACAAATGAGAGCTGAAATTACAGTTCACTGCCTCTTAACATTTGGGCAAACAGCACTCACTGTCATGGTAGGGTTGAAAAAGGAATTCTTTTTCCTAGGAGCCGGAGATGTAATTGGAAGCTGCAAGAAAGAGGCAGTGCTATTGGGATCTGTAACCCAACTCGGCTGTCAGAGACCAGGTAAGTTCAGATCAGACTTGATTCCTCACCATCTTGGCAAATTTTCTTCTTATTTTTCTGTAAGTTTAATTTCTTGTCTTGCCCTGACACCCACCCAATGAACGTGTCCTTCCTGCATTGAGAAGTGCCATGTGTCTGTAGGAATTGCTCCTGTTGAAACTATTTAACGTTGAAGGCCTTTTGGAAAACACTGCTGAATTGCTGGCGGTGTTTTCCCTGAATAGGGATTTAGATAACTTGTTCTACTTAATCAAATTAGTTATCTTTGTTTCAATCTGGTGTTTAAGCCAAATTCCCAAGACGAGGTGGTTTTGGTAGTTTGTTCAGTTTGTAATCTCTGTTTTCCAACAAAATACGCTTTCATTTTTTTCTGTCTTTGGTTTCTGACGGTCTCACGTGTGTGTGAAAAACTGATGTAGGCTGGCTGAGTACAGGGAAATAGCTAATTTGACGTTCAATTTCTTACTTTGTGAGCTATTCCGTTTTCCACACCTTTCCCTTGGTCTGTCAGAAGTGTCTATTCGGCCTGTGCCTCACTGGCTTTACTCTGATTTTTTTTCCTTCTTCCCAGCTTCATGTTTGTTTCTCACCCCACCTTGCATCTCCAGCTTTATCTGTATCACTTGGCAAAAGGTACATTTCACAAACTAAAATGGTCAGTAAAAGCTAAACTCTTTTTGTAACTCATTCTCTGTGTGCTGGACCCTTCGTGCCAATTGAAAACACTCAAATCCCAGTCACCACACCCTACGTAACAGGTCACTTTGGTGTAACCCCCTCAGAAGTGCAGGGCTTGTTTAAATAAACCAAACCCTTGAGCTTTTCTCTTACTTTTTCATTATTCGCCTTGGCTTTTAGGCTGGACAGATGAGGCTGTATCGTATCGACGTCAAGAGCGGGGAAGGTCCCAGTCTGAGCTCATGGTAATCCTCTGCCAGAGGTCCCTTTGGTGCCCCAACTCCGGGTAGAAGATCCACCAGTGCTCTCAGTCAACCAAGGGACACACACACGTATGTTTTATTGGCCCTGGTCCTCTGAAAAAGTGTTTAAGTGCCAAAGTTAGTGTGGTGCTTCTGCAATTTATTTGAGAGGTAAAGTGTTAGGAGTGTTGTTAAGAGTGAGAGCGGCCCAGATAGCTTATTTATTTATCCAGACCTGAAGCAGCAGTGGCAGTATGTACATGGAAATGGGACGCATATGAAGTTGGAGCTGGTGGTTTGGCTGACGTCCCCCAGTTTTATTTATATCTCCCCTTATATGTTGGGGCAAATGATGGTCTGCGTGAAAAAGTTTTGGGTTTCTGCATATTGGAGAAAAGTCCTCCTTGTGCCAAATCACCTGAGCCAGCCTTAGGCCCTCCCTTTTATACGGCTGCTGCTTCTCACCACCCCCCACTGACCTGAAACCTGTATTTTATTGATCCATTTAGGGTAGGTTTGAATGTGTTTTCTTTGTTTTCTTTCAGAATGCATTCAGAGAATACCCAGGTGGTATTCCCACCTGGGAATACCCCGCTTGCAGGAAATCCCCCTGATAAATGAACCCCATTATTTTGATTTACCCTACAGAGGAGTGCTGCTCCATGAGAGACAAACCCTGTCTCTGAGGGCAACTCATTTTTCCCGCCTTTTACTTGCTTTCTTCTACCTACGCCATAAAATCCTGCACCCTCTTGCGTGTTGCTATTTGTACAAATACTAACAGAGAGGTAGGCAAGTGTCCAGCAGGGTGGCTCTCTCTCATCTCTCTCTTTGTTAGTACCGCCCTAATGCTGTAAATGCTATTAAAAAAATGGAACAAGCAATATGCAGAATATCAAAGACCTTTTAACTGGTAATCTGCTTTCCAGAAACGCGGGGGACATGCAGTTCAGAAGGATGGCAGAAAACCAGGAGGTTGGTGACTTTGGTGCTGTCACGGGGCTTCAGGGAGCCCTGGCTTCCCGCTTGAAAATGTTTGGATTTTAACAATGAGGATATTGTATTGATATTTGATTGTGAGGATACTGACCGTGGTGTTATATGACAACTATTTGATTTGTATTAAGGTCAGTGGTTGATAGATAAAGTCCCATTTTTATGGAAATGTGTTCCTGTGGGATTATGTGTGTTAAAATCTCACGTCAGTGGATGTATGATTGTGTTATTTTTGCAGGTGTGTAGAAGCATTTGCAGGCAAAAACTGCGAGGACGGGTGGAATTCACTGGAATTATTTCTATCTGCAAAAGGTACTGTAATATCAGTATTTGTGTTTCAGTAAAAGATGAAGTTTTCTTAAAATTAAATTTTTAATAACTCTTTTTGTAAAAATGATAGATCAGTTGATTCTTTTTTTTTTTTTTTTTTTTTTTTCCCTCAAATGTATCCTAACTCTCTGTTGGCATTTAACATTTTCTGCAGATTTCCTATTGCAGCTGAAGCCCACCTGAAGCTACAGAAAGGGAAACAGCAGCATTACGATGGCTGAGCTGCTCCGTGTCTACCTGCTGCAGGGCTAGACGAAAAGCTGCTCCTGCGGATGGCCTGTTTGTATGAGGGGACATTTCAGAGTCCCAGCAGGAAGGCACGATGGACCAAGTGAAGGTGAGCTGCAAGCCCGACTTGCCCCGCAGGCTGCGTGGCCTCTCTGGAGCTGCGGCATCTCGCCTGCTGCATCCCTGCTGTGATTTAAAACCATCCGGCAACGAGGCTGCTGCAGTTTCTCCAGTGCTCATTCCCGGCCCCAGGAGCTCATTCCAGCAGCTGCCAGAGAATGGGGATAACTGAGCGGCAGGATTTTAACTCACTTGAGGTTTCTTGTTCATGGAGAGTCATTTATTTGAGCGTGGACCTCAAGAGGAGTCCCTTCTTACCTCATGCTCAGGAGTGCTTGAGTGACTTTGGAGCCCAAAGAGCTGCTAAAGCCCGAGTTGCTTCTGCAGGTGGGACTACGAGAATGCTACCCGAGGTGATGAGCTCGAGAAGGTCTTTAGAAGTCAAAGCATATAACCGTTTGCTCCTTGTGTAGATACAGCTGCAGTCACACCCTCATAATTTTAGCAGCTCCCATAGCACCTCCTTGTGACTTGTTGACAGTCCCAAGGGATTCCCGAATTCAAAACTTGTCTTGATGCTTGCTTGCCCTTCCCACGCTTTGCCTGGCTGTTGTGTACACGCGAATCTCCTAAATATAGAAAAGAATGCAAAGGATAAGGAGTCTCAGGCGGGCTTTGCGGACGCGGGCTGGGTGAGCAGCTCGGCTGGCTGCAGGACACTGCAAGCACCCTGTGGTTCACGTCAGACCATCCCGGAATAGACTGGGAGTAGGACACATCCCGTCTGTTAGACAACGCACACAGCAGGTGACTGCGAATGTGTCTAGTAGGAGTATTTCTGTAACAGCAACATGCTCAGGCAATGAAACGAGGCGGCTGATCCAAGTTTCTCCTTCCCGAATCCCTAAGAAGGGAGCACGTTGCTGAAGACCTTCGTCGCTTGTCCAGGGGCTGGCTGCCAGCATGCTGCCAACAGGCTGCTGGCACCTACCAGCGGGATGGAGATGATGTGGTTTCAGCTGCGGAGGCAGACGATAAATTACCATCTGTAGATGAATCTCCGAGCAATTGAAATGTGAATAAACCAGCTCGCAGTGGAAGGAGGCACTGGATCCCGCAGTGACCACTGTTTAGAAAAGAGTAGGTGTTAATATGCCCAGAGGTCATTTTGGGAATTAATAGTCCCGTAACATCCCCTGGCAGGGCACGTGGCAGCCAAACTGGTATTTCCTTACTGTTCAGGAGTGCTGGGGTGTTTGGCAGCAGCTGTGGCCTCCACATCTCACTCCACTTTGAGGGTCATCATCAGTGGGGCTGCTGAAACACCATCCCTCCTGCAGAGGCTGGAAGATGTCCATGAGAAGCTGGGCATTGGCAACACAGAGGGGATGAAGGTGTCAATTATCATTGGCTTTTCTAGGAGAGGACCGTACCTGGCGGGTTGGCTTCGCTCCTGCGTGGTGGAGGCTGGACCTGCTCTCACTGCTCAGCGACGCAGCCGTAGTGTTAGTGCCCCAGGTGCATAGACATCTTCCATGGCTTTTCCTGTTGGCCTGAGTCTGGTCTGCCTCTTCTCTGTCTCCCAAAACCCACGCACAGGTCCCACGGGGGGGATGCTCCACGCAGGGCCCCTGACCTGCTGCGTCCTGGCCCGCGGCGTCAGGTGGTCCTCCAAAACAGCCCTTCCCCCATCTCCTCACCAGGGTGTGCACAGGTGCTTTTGGTGGTCGCGTTGTTTGTCAGTCTATGTGACAGAAACCCAGGGGACGAAATGGTGAAAGTCAGGTGTGGGAAACCAGCCGCTGGGGAGCTGGAGGGAAAGCGGCTGGAGCAGCACCGTGCCGAAAGCCCTGGTCATGGTGGGGTGAGGGAACAGGAAAACTAAAACATACGGATGTTTTAGGACCAAATGGGCTAAATTAGGGTGAGGGGTTGGCTTTGCAGAAGCCAGGTTCAAAAAGTTTCAAGCCGGTGTGGCAGGGAAGGAGGCTGTGGGTTGGAGTAAGGACAGAAAAGGGAGAAGGGTGCATGAAATACTTGTGTCATGACATGGCCTTGAAATGAGAGCTAGAAAGGTGGGGTCAGTGCTGGAGACAAAACTTAGTACCGAGAGAAGGAGATTTGCAGGAGTTCCCAGAGTTAGTGAGGACTTTTGGAAATGACCCTCTCAGGAGGAAACGAGGGTTACAGCACTGGGCCACCGCTCCCGCTTGCTGGCAGGTCTCTGTCTTTTTACGGTTTAATGTTGGATGTGACATCTTCTGTACAGCTCAGTGTCCAACACAATGTGTACAGTTAGAGATAGCTTCTGGATAAAGCAGAGTTTAGGTCGCTCAAGGGTGAAAGATCAATTGCCCAGGGTCAGGTAAGATCCTGATCCCTCGGAAAGTCCCCATCCCAGCTTTTTCTTTGATGTGTCATTTCACGGCGTCATTACCTCCAAGGCAAATCCGCAAAATGCTCCTGTGAAGCCCCGTGCAAAGTCCATGTGTATCTTAAATTTATACTGCCACAGCTGGCTGTTGGAAACCCGGCTTAATTCACGAAGAGGAGTGTGTCTTTGGGGTTTTTCCTAGTCTCTGGATATGCTCTTGAGCTGGTCAAAGGTGGAGGGAAGGCATCCAAACATTTCTAGTGGGAGAGATAATAAATGAAATTGATTTATAAATTTATTATAACGTCAAATAAAAATATATCTGCTTAGTGCAAAAAAGCATAGTGAAAATGGTGCAATATTCTGAAGTGGGCATCCTTCTTCACAGTAGCTACAACATACCAAATGAGAAATGGTGTTGGCTTGCTCAGCTGGAAGTTTGCGGTATTTAAATTATAATTACAGCTCTGAACTCTTTGCTACAGGCCGGCGTAGTGGGATCAGCCAGCAAAGGAGTAGGTAATTACAGGTCCCTTACAGCAAGCTGGTCCCAGTGGAGACACAGTGGTCATCGCCAGCACGGTCGCTGCCGGCACGCGCTCAGGTGCACGCACCGCCTGCCTCCCTGAATTCAGGGATCCTGAAGCGTGCTCTTACGAGTCGGTTTGAACTAAAACACGCACGGCACAGCTGTGTTCATTCAAAAAGGAAAAGCATCTTAAACTCTAAGGAGAGAATTAAACCTTGCTGACACCAGCCAAGAAAATATTGAGGTGTTTTACTTCAGCTGGAAACAAGTAAATCACCTGCGTGCTTGAGTCAGACTTACTTAAAAACTGCTTTCAGAAGTGTCTTTACGGAACGAGCCTGCTGTCACTGTCCCCATACATTCCTGGCTGGCATGAGACACATTTCACTCTCCTCTAGGATCCGTTCACCTTCTTTAGCTGATCTCTGTGCAGTTTCATACATTCTGCCTTGCATCTTGTCCTCTCCTCCCCTTTGGCAGTGCTGGTGCATCTGTTTCACCTTCCCATGGCTCTCAGCCCACGGCTCCTGTCCTGCGGTGGTGGGCTGAGCTGGCCACCGGCTCCTGGTGGCACCAGCCCCGCTTGCCCTGCTCTGCTGGGAATCCCCACCCCTCCTTCAGCTCTGCCTGAGACTTCCCTTTTCCTTAACTAAAGCGGAAGAGTAGCGCTGGTGTAACGCACTGGTGTCAAGGGACAAAGCCCCCTTCCCAATATCTGCTTTTCTGGACCACTGTGGCCCTTGGGGGGCTACTCTAGTAGCCTCCCAGATGCAGCCCAGCATCTCCTGCCACAAGTTGCCTCGGGTGCCCAAAGCCACCAGGCTGAGCCGTGGCACAGCTCCGGGTGGGCTAATGCAGCCTGGGAACAGATGCCATGGAGCTGCCTGGGGAAAAGGGGATCAGTTTTGTGACAGAGGAAGGAAGCAGCTCAGCCCTGCCAGGGGCTTCCTAGTCCCCACCGCACTGCTGGACCCCACGCCACCATGTGGAACACATGGTGGGTGACTGCTACCTGTCCCGCTGCCTGTCCCGCTGCCCACGTCTCTCTGCAGCCCCCGTCAACTGCGGTGTGAATGGGCGAGGGGCTGCATTTTTCTCCAGAGGATGAAATTAAAAAATAGTACCTTCCCCCTCCACCGGCGGATGTACCCAGTGTGCTTCACATGCCGTGTGCCTCGCGAGGTCTGTGGTGTACCCGGGCAGGTCCTCGGCGCTGGCGAAGGAGGGATGTGGAGCTGAGGAGGGTGATGTCGAGCCGAAGGCTGCTGCTCGCAGAGTGCTGGTTTTTGCCGCTGAACCGAGCGTGCACCCAAGCAGAAGCACGGGCAGCCTCTGCCCTTGGGCTGCACGTGCAGCGATGCCGGCAGACGGCCGCGGTGCCCGGGCGGGCAGGAGGTCAGGAGTGGTTTGCCATCAAACCTTAATGCGGGGAAAAATAACGAAGAGAGGACCCAGGCACGTGGATCTGCAGATCGTGTGCTGCAGTCAGTGAGGCTGCAAAATGTTCCTTTAGAATATTCCTTTTCCCGTGCTGCAGTCCCTGAGGCTGCAGGGAAGGTGAGAAGGTGGGTAGCACAGATTCATTTCACAGTTCAGCATGTTTTGATTGGCAGATGTGCCCTCCCTCAGCCTTTCATGGTGCCTTCATTAGAAAAGCGTCCGCTAGCCTGCCAATTAGCGCTCCCTGTGCTACCAGATATTAAAAAGCAGAAGGAAGATGACAGATCTCTTAGTGCAGTCCCAGGACTGGTTTTAGTGAAAGCCAGAGCTCGGTTCTGAGCTGCAGCCAGGTCTTGCGAACCTCTTGTTCTACAGCTCTGCCGAAAGCAAACATACGGCAAAATAGCTGCCGGGTGTTGCACCAAATTCAGGGGCGAGGCTAAGCTCATAGAAATTATATATTCTTCTGGGCCCCTTGAGGTTAAAATCATTCCGGTTTCACCAATTTTCACACCCACGCTTGCTCTACCTGCAGCTTTGCCCATCCTTCACTCACGTGGTGGGTTGACCCTGGCTGGAGGCCGGGGGCCCACCAAAGCCATTGTGTTGCTGCCCTCCTCAGCTGGACGGGGGAGAGAAAATATAACGAAAGGCTTCGGTCAAGATAAGGACAGGGAGAGATTGTTCAGCAATTGCCGTCACGGGCAGAACAGACTTGACTTGGGGAAATTAGTTTATTACCAATCAAAATCAGAGTAGGATAAAAAATCAAAGTAGAACAATGAGAAAACAAAAGCTAAATCTTAGAACTCCATCCCTTCTTCCTGGGCTCAAGTTCACTCCCAGTTTCTCTACCTCCTCCTCCCCAGTGGCACAGGCGGTCGGGGAATGGGCGTTGTGGTCAGTTCATCACATGTTGTCTCTGCTGCTCCTTCCTCCTCAGGGGGAGGACTCCTCACTCTCTTCCCCTGCTCCAGCATGGGGTCCCTCCTACGGGAGACAGTTCTCCACAATCTCCAATGTGAGTCCTTCCCATGTTCTTCACAAACTGCTCCAGTGTGGGCCCTTTCCACAGCCTGCAGTCTTTCAGGAACAGACTGCTCCAGCGCAGTCACAACTTTATAAGGAGTGGAAGAGAGGACAGCTGGAATGGGGGGCATATAAGGAAGCTGTCCAAACAGCAGGAGACCTGGTGAGAAAAGCTAAAGCTCAGTTAGAATTAAATCTAGCCAAGGAGATCAAGGGAAACAGCAAAAATTCCTATAGGTACCTTAATGGTAAGAAGACGACTAGGGAGGGTGTGGGCCCCCTCAGAAAGGAAACGGGGGAGCTGGTGACAAGTGATATGGAGAAGGACGAGGTTCTCAATGACTTCTTTTCCTCAGTCTTCACTGGCAAGGGCTCCAGCCACACTCCCGGAGTCATAGAAGACAATGGCAGGGGTTGGACAGAACTGCCCATCGTAAGTGAAGATCAGGTTCGTGACCATCTGATGAACCTGAAAGTGAACAAGTCCATGGGACCTGATGGGATACACCCACGGGTACTGAAGGAACTGGCGGATGAGGTTGCTAAACCACTCTCTACTATATTCCAAAAGTCATGGCAGTCTGGTGGAGTCCCCACTGACTGGAAAAGGGGAAACATAATCCCCATTTTCAAAAAGGGAAAGAAGGAGGAACCAGGGAACTATAGGCCAGTCGGTCTCACCTCCGTGCCTGGTAAGATTATGGAGCAGATCCTCCTGGAGGCACTGCTGAGGCAGAAGAATAACAAAGAGGTGATTGGGTACAATCAACACGGCTTCACCGAGGGCAAATCGTGCCTGACGAACCTGGTGGCCTTCTATGAGAAGGTCACAACATCAATAGACAAGGGGAGAGCAACTGATGTCATTTACCTGGACCTGAGCAAAGCCTTTGACACTGTCCCGCACGACATCCTGGTCTCCAAGATGATAAAATAGGGCTTTGATGGACTGACAATTCAGTGGATAAAGAACTGGCTTGACGGCCGCACCCAAAGGGTGGCTGTCAATGGGTCCATGTCCAAGTGGAGGCTAGTGACAAGTGGAGTCCCTCAAGGATCAGTACTGGGATCGGTCTCGTTTAACATCTTCATCAGCGACATGGACAGTGGCATAGAGTGCACCCTCAGCAAGCCTGCTGACGACACCACGCTGTGTGGGGCGGCTGACACGCTGGAGGGAACGGATGCCATCCAGAGGGACTTTGACAGGCTGGAGAGGTGGGCCCATGCCAACCTCATAAAGTTCAACAGGACCAAGTGCAAGGTCCTCCATCTGGGTCGGGGCAATCCCAAGCACCGATACAGGCTGGGCAGTGACTGGCTTGAGAGCAGCCCTGAAGAAAAGGACTTGGGGGTGCTGGTGGACGAGAGGCTCAACATGAGCCGTCAGTGTGCACTAGCAGCCCAGAAAGCCAATCGTATCCTGGGCTGCATCAGGAGAAGCGTGGCCAGCAGGTCAAGGGAGGTGATTCTCCCCCTCTACTCCACTCTCGTGAGACCCCACCTGTACTGTACTGAGTCCAGTTCTGGAGCCCCTACTATAAGAGAGATATGGACGTGCTGGAACGTGTCCAGAGAAGGGCCACAAGGATGGTCAGAGGGCTGGAGCACCTCTCCTATGAGGACAGACTGAGAGAGTTGGGGTTGTTCAGTCTGGAGAAAAGAAGGCTCCAAGGAGACCTTATAGTGGCCTACCAGTATCTTAAGGGGGCCTACAAGAAAGCTGGTGAGGGACTTTTTAGGATGTCGGGTAATGGTAGGACTAGAGGGAATGGATTAAAACTAGAGATGGGTCGATTCAGACTGGACGTTAGGAAGAAGTTCTTCACCATGAGGGTGGTGAGACCCTGGAACAGGTTGCCCAGAGAAGCTGTGGATGCCCCATCCCTGGAAGTTTTTAAGGCCAGGCTGGATGGGGCTTTGAGCAGCCTGGTCTAGTGGCAGGTGTCCCTGCCCATGGCAGGGGGGTTGGAACTAGATGATCTTTAATGTCGCTTCCAACCCTAGCAATTCTATGATTCTATGCTTCTAAGTCCTGCCAGCAAATGTGCTCCAGCATGGGTTTCTCCCTCTTCATGGGTCCACAGGTCCTGCCAGGAACCTGCTGTGGTGCAGCCTTCCCACAGGGTCACAGCCTCCTTCAGGCATCCACCTGCTCCAGTGCGGGGTCCTCCATGGGCTGCAGATGGATATCTGCTCCACCATTAACCTCCACGGGCTGCAGGGGACAGCCTGCCTCACCATGGTCTTCACCATGGGCTGCAGGGGAATCTCTGCTCCGGTGCCTGGAGCACCTCTTCTCCCTCCTTCACTGGCCTTGGGTCTGCTGAGTTGTGTCTCTCACATATTCTCACCTCTCTCTCCGGCTGCAGTTGCAGAGGTTTTTTTTTTTTTTCCCCCTTCTTAAATACGTTATTCCAGAGGTACCACATCACTGATGGGCTCAGCCTTGGCCAGCGATGGGTCTGTCTTGGAGCCGGCCGGCATCAGCGCTATTGGACATGGGGGAAGCTTCTAGCAACTTCTCACAGAAGCCACCCTTGTAGCCCTGTAGCTACCAAAACCTTGCCATGCAAACCCAATACAACTCATCAACTCTGAATTTGTCCCTCTCAATTTGCAGGAGGAAATGGGATTTACAAGGCCAGTCCCAGCTTCATACATGATCTTCACGTCTTAGGTGTCTTGCTGGTGTGCTCTTTGTCTTTTCCACCAGGGAGGGTACCAGGAGGGACTTCTTTAGCCTGGCTTGAACTCAGGGCTCTCCACAGAGCCGTCTCAGACAGCATCAGTGCCCGGTTCCTCGATGTTACAAATATATGATGGGTCCTCAGCTGGGATCCCCCAACAAAAAGGGGCTAGAAAGAAATTCCCATCCAGAACGATACTGCAAGAGCCTGTGGCACGGTGGTGGCAGGGTTCTCAGCCATTTCTGAGTCTGGCTTTTCACATACTGCATATTGATGAATTAATTGCGGGTGGGAATACATCCTTCAGCTGCTGGAAGTCCATGAGCAGTGCTAAGAAAAAGGCTCACTCATTGAAACCAGCTTGCAGTTTCCCACTCCGTCTCCTAATAAAGAGCCAGAGCCGAACAGACTAAGTGCAAAAGCTCCTTTATGGCCAAATTCCATAGTACAGCAGCACATTGTAGCATATCGCGTGTTTCCTTTATAAAAATCCATTCACCCCCTGGAAGACTTTGAGCAAACACCAACAAAATACTTAGCGAAAAAGAAAAAGGGGGCTGGCAGATGTCAATATAATACAACGCTGTTTCTGCTGCCGGAACGGATGGAGGAGCTGCTGTGCGTGACGGCCGCGGCACCGCTTTTGCTGGACGCAGGTGAGGAGCTCCGAGCCGCAGAGGGGCCAGATCCACCACAGCCCAGCCCTGGTGAGCTCTTGAAAGCCCCTCGTGGGGCCCTACAGTTTTCTATGATAAGCAAATGTAAGGATTATAATAGCACAAAAAATATATTTCTATATAAAATCTATATAAAAAGTCTGTCATTTACGGCTGATCTGTTAAGTGGCCATATCTGGCGAGGATGAAAAGGTGAGGCTTTGGGCCGGGAGCACGGGTGCCGTCCGCGGGCCTGGGGCAGGGGTGGGTGTGGGTGAACCACCTCCCGCAGCCCCTCCCGCCGCCCGCCGGCACCGTCACTGCTTCAGAATCCCAAATTACACGGGATTCTTCCTTCCACCTCTTCCACCTTGCTGTTTGTAAGTTTTAAAGTGTTTTAAAACGTCAGTGGTAATATAGTTTTGACCCTGGTTTTCTGTTGAACCAAATATAAGCAAATAATTTGCGTGCGATTGGGGCTAATTTATAATCAGCCGTTCTAAGCAGGAGACCAAGTCTAATTGTGTCGCCCTCTCTGCAGTAGCTCCTTTGCCACCTCGATGCCGTTTTCCACCAAGCACGCAGCAAGGAATACTCTCGTGTGTCTCAACTCACAGGTCAGCCCCACCTGCTCCCACCCACCCCTTCAGGAAATTAAAAGTCGAACACCGGGGCAGGAGCATGCAAAGTAGATCTGATAGGAACGATTTTTTTTTATATTTTGCTATAATATTTTGCGGTAAGATTATCTCAGGGAAGAGAAAACGACTCTCCCAGACAGAAAAAGAAAGAATTCCAGTCAACTGAAAACATTGTAATTCCCAGCTGTCCTGCCTGTAATCTTTTCAGTAGATAATTTTTTGCAGCAATTTAGGGTAAATCCTGTTATCAGCAATTTTTACACGCTGTCATGGGTAGCTCTGTCTTATTTGCTGCTGTGACCAGTTCCTTGCCTCTAGTTTCCTTGGAGGGTTCTTGCAGAAAAATCCTGATCAGGGCACGTGCTTAAAAATCGCCATGTTAAGCACTCAGCCATTATCTTCCATTTTAGAAGCAGCTCTCCACAGATAAGAACCCAACCAAATCAATACCTGTGTAGGCTGGCTTTGAATTTGAGCTTGTTGCCTTTCTGAAAACAAGCTTTACCCAGTGTCGCACAGGCCAGCAGTTGCCCACTGCGGTTGGGTACCTTTGGTTCTCTCTCTTTTCTTTCCTTTGCTTGCATATAAGAGCAGAGCAAAGCCTTAGAGACGCTTGTGTACATCGTGTTACATCTTCCAGGTTCATGAAATTAAATCCACAATTTTACTTTCAGACGCCGATGGTGGGGCAGACCAGCCAGTGGAGGCAGGAAAATGGGAAACAGGAGCCTGGAGGAAAGAAGGCGAAAAAATACCGAAAATTGGAGCAGCGATAAATAAGGCAGAATGGTAGGGAAGAGCCATAAAACAGGAGGGGAGGAGGGAAGAGATAGAGACATTCCTTTCCTGATTGGAAAGAGCCTTTGGTGCCAGCCGTTACTATTTCTGACGCTGGGCAGGGGATGGGGAGGGCAAACCCTTCTGCGTCAGGCCTGAGGGCTAAGGGCTGCGTGTCTGCGGCACGAGATCAAGTGAGGACTAAGAAGGTAAAACGCCAGGTATGCTCGAGCGGCAGGGCGATTGTAAAGGTCGGGAGAGTTTTCCTTCCTACTTGTCTTCCTGTGCAGCCCAAGGTTATTTAGCTAAGCTTTTAATACACTCTGTCTTCTTTTTTTTTGGTGTATGCTTTGTTTTGTTTTGTTGGAACTACCCATAAGCTGTGATTCAGGAACAGATTTGTAAAGAATGGGTTGCTGGCGTGGGTTGGGTTGCTCGGGTCAAAGAGGTGTTTTGATTTTTTCTGGCCTGCTGCCTGGGCTGGGGGACAGAGCCGCGGGGAGGGACACCGGTAACAGCGTGAATCAGCAGCTGATTCCTGGGCCGTCTTTTGGGTGACATTAGAATCATAGAACCATAGAATTGCCT
Source organism: Larus michahellis (assembly GCF_964199755.1). Classification (NCBI taxonomy): domain Eukaryota; kingdom Metazoa; phylum Chordata; class Aves; order Charadriiformes; family Laridae; genus Larus; species Larus michahellis. The sequence continues at coordinate 201,330,383 of NC_133896.1, forward strand.
AGGTTGGAAGGGACCTTTTGTATTGTCTCGTCCAACTATCAGCCTAACACTGACAAAAACTGTCACTAAACCATGTCGCTCAGCGCTACGTCTACCCGTCTTTTAAATACCTCTGGGGATGGCGACTCCACCACTTCCATTAGGGTTACTTCATTTCTTTTCCATTAGAAAATCAAATCGGAGTCTTATTATGGGTAGCTTATGAGTAGCGCAACTTAGGCAAAATTTGAATAGAGCCTTTTTTTTTTTTTTGGTCAAAAAAATGAGGTAATTGGGGAAAAAACCCAGAGCTTGCCAGGCACTTAAACCTACCAGCTCTTGCAGCATGAAGTGTAACAAGGCCAAACTGAAAGGTAACTTCTGCTCCCTGGGATCAGGTAAGAATTGCAGGAGCATCCTCAAGGGCCGCAGCAGCTGTAGACCTTTAACTAAATGCAAAGTGTGCAAACAAGCCTTGGAAAGCAGATCCAAGAAGGCCTTGAGCCCAAAATCTTAAGGTTTTTTTTTTATTATTTTTTTTTTCCCACAACTAAAGGAAGATATTTATTTCTTTTTACTTCTAGCTTTCAGCTACTGCAGTTACAACACTGATGATACATCTGCAGAAGGTGCAATATTGCACCTTCGGGGATTTTTAGGCTTCCAAGCACATTTACAGCTAATCTCTGGGCAGCTGGGAGACTTGCAGAGGGAAATGAGCTGTGACAGGCTTTAGCCTGTGCTGGACATCTCTATGCACTGCTGTGTCCCCTCTACCCCTGGTCCACCTACTGCAGAATGGCAATAAAAAGACTTATTCTCTCAGAAAAGAAAGCATCTGGCTGTAAATGCAACAAGACCTCCTCAGTGACGCCCTGTGTACTAGGGAACATCATCTGGCAGACAGATATTTTCAGGAATCCCTATTACAGCACTTGCCAACACCTTGAGTAAACTCCAACGCTATCTATTTGTTGTTGAAAGCCACAGGAGATGTAATTTATGGCATTCTTGAGCTCCTCCCTGCAGATCCCGTGGCCTGTTTGAACTAATGAGAGAGGGCTGAACCCACAGGGCTTGCCTCTTTTAACCCATCAATAAAATAGGTATTTTTATCATCTGAAGGATTTAGAGTTTCTTCTGCTTGAATCCAACTGTCTTGCTAGTTAAAAAACAGTGTATGAAAATAACTTTGAAGTAGTTCTTGAAAATACACGTGGATTAGTCCTTCTTGAGTAACCAACAAATCCTCCAAAGTTTAAAATATACTTAAAGAAACAAATTAATATTGAGGATTTCAATTTACTGAGAGGTTAACACGGAGGGCAGCTGCGCAAACCCTCCTGGAGAAAATACTCTTACGTGAGATTTCACATCATTGTCTCATGGCATAAAAATTTTTTCAAGTGAGGAATTTTTTCTATTTGTAGCCTCAAAGTATCAAAAAAAAGGTGAAGAATTTTGACAAAATGTGCTGCAAGTGTTAGTTGGTGGAATATTATGAGTCTGTTTTGGTATGTCAGTCAGAAAGATATTCTCGCTCTTGCACGGGAGCAGTGTCCTCTTAACTTCTGTTGTTGAACATCCTTACAGAATCACAGAATCACAAAATCTTCATGGTTGGAAAGGACCCTTAAGATCATCGAGTCCAACCAAACAACCTACAATCTCTGCCACTAGAGCATGCCCTGAAGTGCCACATCTAGATGTTTCTTAAACACCTCTAGGGATGGTGACTCCACCACCTCCCTGGGCAGGCTGTTCCAGTGCCTGACCACTCTTCCAGTAAAGTAATTCCTCCTCATATCTAACCTAAACCTCCCCTGCCGCAACTTCAGACCATTTCCTCTGGTCCTGTCATTATTCACCTGGGAGAAGAGGCCAACACCCACCTCTCTCCAACCTCCTTTCAGGCAGTTGTAGAGGGCAATGAGGTCTCCCCTCAGCCTCCTCTTCTCCAAGCTAAACATGCCCAGCTCCCTCAGCCTCTCCTCATGTGACCTGGTCTCCAGACCCCTCACCAGCCTGGTAGCTCTCCTCTGGACACGCTCCAGCACTTCAATGTCCCTCTTGTACAGGGGGGCCCAGAACTGGACACAGTACTCGAGGTGAGGCCTCACCAGTGCCGAGTACAGAGGCACGATCACTTCCCTACTCCTGCTGGCCATGCTATTCCTGATACAAGCCAGAATGCTGTTGGCCTTCTTGGCCACCTGGGCACACTGCTGGCTCATGTTAAGCTGGCCATCCCCCAGCACCCCCAGGTCCTTTTCTGCCGGGCAGCTTTCCAGCCACTCTTCCCCAAGCCTGTAGCGTTGCTTGGGGTTGTTGTGACTGAAATGCAGGACCCGGCACTTGGCCTTATTAAACCTCATACAGGTGGCCTTGGCCCATCGATCCAGCCTGTCCAGGTCCCTCTGTAGAGCCTTCCTACCCTCAAGCAGATCAACACTCCCACCTAGCTTGGTGTCGTCTGCAGACTTACTGAGGGTGCACTCAATCCCCTCATCCAGATCATCCATAAAGATATTAAACAAAACCGTGCCCAAAACTGAGCCCTGAGGGACACCACTGGTGACCGGCCACCAAGAGGGTTTCACCCCATTAATCACAACTCTCTGGGCACGGCCATCCAGCCAGTTTTTAACCCAGCAGAGAGTACACTTGTCTATGCCATGATTCGCCAGCTTCTGCAGGAGAATGCTGTGGGGGACGGTGTCAAAGGCCTTACCAAAGTCCAGATAGACAACGTCCACAGCCTTCCCCGCATCCAGAAGGTGGGTCACATGGTCATAGAAAGAGATCAGGTTGGTTAAGCAGGACCTCCCCTTCCTAAACCCGTGCTGGCTGGCCCTGATCCCTTGGCTGCCCTGCACTTGCCGTGAGAGCTCACTCAAGATGATCCTCTCCGTGATCTTTCCTGGTACCAAGGTCAGGCTGACAGGCCTGTAGTTCCCCAGATCCTCCTTCCGACCCTTCTTGTAGATGGGCGTCACATTAGCCACCCTCCAGTCATCTGGTACCTGCCCTGTTGACCAGGTTTGTTGATAAATGATGGAGAGAGGCTTGGTGAGCTCTCCCGCCAGCTCCCTGAGTACTCTTGGGTGAATCCCATCTGGCCCCATAGACTTATGTGCGTCTAGGTGCAGAAGCAGATCATTGACTGCTTCCTCCTGGATTATGGGTGGGTTGTTCTGCTCTCCATCCTTATCTTCCAGCTCAGGAGGCTGAGCACCCTGGGGATTGCTGGTCTGACTACTGAAGACTGAAGCAAAGTAGGCATGAAGTATCTCAGCCTTCTCCTCATCATTGATTGCAACTTTCCCCCCTGCATCCAGTAAGGGATGGAGATTCTCCCTGGCTTTCTTTTTCTTGATGTATTTATAAAAGCTTTTTTTGTGTCCTTAATGTTAGTGGCCAAATTGAGCTCCAGCTGGGCTTTTGCCTTCCTAATTTTCTCTCTGTATAACCTTAGGAGCAAGGTTTAATAAAGCCGAAGCTACGAGTTACTAACGATAAAGGAACACAACCACTGTTGTGTCTAACGACATAAAAGGGCACCACGTTGATCAACAGCTGTCTTTTTTCCCTTGGAACCGAAGTGGGTTCCGAAGTGAACCGAATGGGCAAACTGATTCTTGCTGTTGAATTTCCTCAGGTTAAACTCAGCTACGGTGTGTGGCAGGAGCAGACACAAAGCTACACGAAAGCACATTTGCAATACACGAACAGAACTGGTGCAGTAAATGCTGTTATTCTGCTGAGTCCAGATCTTCCTCATTTTCCTTTGGCCAGGTGCAGAGTTTATGTGAACATGAAGTTGGAGAAGTTAGGCGGCTGTAAACTAGATCTTCACTTCGGCTTTTAAAATATGATTACTTTGCAGTGCAATGGCTGGTTTTGCTCTTTTTTGGTACACTAACAGCCAGATGTCCTTTTCTAATTTTATTATTGTAATTTTCATCACGAAGAACCTCTACGATTCTTGTTTTGTTCGATATTGTTCTCTTCAACATCCATTGTATGCAAGCGCGTGCACATGCCCAGAGCGTCCCCATTACAGAACACCCTGCCGAGATCCCACCAGCTGACAATGCTGGAGCAGCCGCTGCGCTCCCAGCTCCTCCTTCAGATGCTACCGACCCTGGCGGAGAAATTGCATTCACTCACTGACTCTTCCAGTTTGTTGCTTTTGAAAAGCAAGAAATTGCAGCTCCAAAAATCCTGGAAGGGAGCCATAGAGTACTGGCTGTATGTCCTAAATGTTTTATTTTGTTCATTATAGTAATTTTTTTTTGTTTCCTAAGGCTCCCATATTGACCGATGAAACATATAGGGCACTTGGATTTCTGGGCTGAAAGGCATTTTAAAAAATTGAAATAGAGCCTTCACTATTTTTTTTTAAAAGTTCTCAGTTCATTTTGTAACCTCCACCACATGCTTGGCATGTGTAAAGGTCGCACCCGAATTGGTCCATCATGTTCTGTGATTTCCTCATGTTTAAGGACTTCGGCATAAAATTACTATAACTGGCCAGGGCAATGCCCTGCCTCACATCACATACAAAATGATTGATAGTTGTTTTTTTTAAAAAATATCTTCATGTACACATAGAATCATAGAATCTTCATGGTTGGAAAGGACCTTTGAGATCATCGAGTCCAACCATACACACACCAAAAAACCCCCCCAAAACTCCCCCCACAGACAAACAACCTACAATCTCTGCCACTAGAGCATGCAACATATACATTCTGTACTTATCATATGTTTATTGTTATGTTCCAATGAACTGTCCGATATAGACCTTGGGCAAAGCAAGGTGATTTCTTGGATTCCAGTGTTTTAATTTTTCCAAGCTTTAAATCAGTGCTCTCCCTTAAACTGTTGATTGCAGACTTGGTTTTGGTCTAATATCTCCTATACTTATGAGAATTTTTGCATGCTGAGTAGCACGTGAATTGTCTCTCCACAAACTGAAGCTGGGACCTGGGCAGAAGAAATGGAGAACTTCACAGGGACTGAGGCTCAGAGAAAGCACTTCCTAAAAGATGCTTCTTTTCCACCAATGCTTTAGAAAAAGGTATAAACTCTTGGACAAGCCAAATCTCCTTTTGTCAGGTCAAACAAACAAAAAAAAAAAATCCAACTGTGATAAGGAAGGATTTAGAAAATCAAATGATGGGAAAAAAGCCTCAGTCTTACTCGACTGACCCTGCCGTTGAAGCTGTGGCGCTTGCTAGAAGCCTCAGTGTGCCCCCAGCGAGCCACCCTCTCTGTCAGGACGCCAGTAGAAAACTTTTCCACTGATCCCATCATTCCCTGCTGCGGTGGAAACCAGCAGGCTCGTGAGCAAATCCACCCACTATTATTCTTATCCTATTGAAAGCTCCACCTTATCGGACATAATCAAAATGGCCCACGTGCAACGTGAAGAGCAAGTGGGTTTTACCAACACTCGTGCCAAAACTAAATGTGGATGAAATTGCACCCTGCCGGCACAAAGCAGGCATTGTGCGGCTTTGCTCCGCAGCGCCCAACCTCGGCTTGCTCCCTGCCTGATAAAACACCACGCGCTCCTTTCAATACCCCCTTTTTTTTAAAAGGGCAAAACAAAGCAGCAGTGTCTGCGCTGGAATGTGCTGCAGGTAGCGAGCTAAACCTCCATCGCCGAAGTCAGCGAGAGGATTAATTCCATGCAGGAAGGTTGTTGCTTGGCGGGACTTCACAGGACTGCAAACCAAAGGCCCTCAAAGAGCCCGCAACAAAGGGAAAAGCCACACAATCTCAGACTCCCGGTAGGACGAGGAGCGTTGGATTAAGAGCTTGGTCTACCCTGTAGAAAAGGCAGGAAACGCTGTTGTACTGAAAAGCAACGCGAGCAGGGAAAAGATTTTGAGGTAGGTATTTTTTTTCTGTATACCTCTTTTAGGAAGATAGTTGGCTAGAAAAGCGTAGCCTTGCTAATGGCATTTCCGCAATACCTGATATGATCAAATATCTATGCGAGTTTTATGATCACATACATAATGTGTTTTGAATTGTATTTTGTTTCCAGACAAAATAGAATAAACACCTGTTTTTAAATTCCTGGTTTTTTCTTGATTTTTTTTCATTTTTATTTTTGGCAGAGGCACACCACTGCGACCCTAGCGGTGCTGCGAGTCACCGAGCTGCCTTTATTGACACAAAGGGCTAGGAGTGAACTACCACACGGGCCACACGCTGCTTTGCAGACTTGCAAACTTTTAAGGAAACTAGGAGGATGATCAGGTGGGTTTGGGACCAGCAGAAGACCAGCAGAAGACCGCTCAGGAGGGCAGCACGCGGGCGCAGTCGTATAAGGAGACCTTGCTAGTCTGGGAAGGCGCTCGCTGGGTAAACCCTGGATTAGGTACTTAAAAGACTGGAGAAAGAAGAGCAACACACAGACAGGAAGCAATGCGAAATTTGCCAGACTAAACCAGAGACAGGGACAGAGCAGTTTTCAATTTCTCTCAAACTTTCCCACAAAAACCAATGATGCTACAAATTCTCCACCAGAAACAACCTGGCTTTATGTTACCTACCATCCTCATCTGGATTCAGTTTCCAGTCACTGCGGCTTATGTATTTAACATAAGAAGCCATGCAATTATATGCAATTATCAAATTACCCTTTCTTCTCAGTCCTCTACTCCTGTCAGCCATCCCTTTCTTAATCATTTAAATTCTAGGGCATCCCATTTGACTAACATTTTCCTGAATCTTTTCAACATATAAACCTTCTGGACGATGTTTGAAAAATGCCCTAAATAATCACGGGCAATTCGTCTTCTCTATTGGTATTCTCTAATTCTCTCTTCAGCCAAGGTTTGAAACCACTCTTGGCTGCTGCAGTGCAACACAAGCGCGGGCTCCGCTGGTGCTGATTAGGGGCCATGATTAAGGCGTCTTTTTCTGGTTCAAAAATACAGCTGCTCATTACTTACGTATCTATCTTGTCTGAAACAGTCTACTGCGTGGAGTACATCGTTTTCTTTTCAAAGACATTACAGAGACAGCAATCTGTGGTGCTTACCAGCTTTTCTTTTTCCTTTCTTGAGAAGCAACATTTTGAAGGGCTATGATTTTAAGGACTGATGTTAACTTACTGCTTTTTCGAGGTCGTCCAGCTTGAAGAATGACACTACCGTTAAACAGCAAGCATCTCAAGACAAAGATGTACCAAATTATACCATAATTTTAATACAATTAAACCATTACGGAATTCTAAAAATAAGAAAAGAATTGATCACTAACTTTGTACAGAACGCTATTATTAATTTGAGATCAAGAAACCAAGACTGGTTCATGTAACGTTTTATTCACAAGTAGAAAAAGTATTACAAAATGATTTATACAAGATTTTAATTTACATTCCTTAAAGGAGTATTTAAAACAGCACTATAAGTCCCTAGACATGATACGTGGGCAGTCTAAATGCAGTGGTAGTGTATGTTTTCTATTGGCATGTACAACATTGCTTGCCACAGGCAATATAAAAAAGACCAATTTGGTTAAATTAAGGAAAAAAGTATATACACAATATACACATATATTTAAAGAGCGCACTCTTCATTTTTTCCTCCCAATTTTCTCTCAAGCTATCTGTCACTCATTTAAAGAAATGAGTATTTTTTTCTAGAGTTGCCGGACAAAAACAATTATTCAAAGTGTAAATTCCAATGGGAAAACATACTTACTGTGGCAGATGCTGGCAAAACTTTTGAACATAGCTCTTTTTAAAGAACTGTTATTAGTGAAAAGTTAAATCTCCATATGTTCTAAAAATATCTTGCCATATATTGAAATGCACATGGGATTTTTTCTATTTACAAAGTATATACAAAGAAGCACACATCTCTTCATGCACACATAGTGAAAAATAACATTCAGTCACTTAAATGTATGAAAGTATCCAAAGAAATTATTCAAAACTACTCTTATTTGAATACATACTTTAAAGTATTTAGCTGAGTAATTGTACTCCCTGTATAACTGCCTATTACTCTGTCAATGACCAAATGGTGGGCTTTACTTTGAAAAAAAAATTACACCTACGTAATTTCTTCACTTACTTTGGTTTGAATTTGATTACTGTTATTCATGATTTTTGCACACACGAATAATCTCACTGGTTTTAGCTGAAGCATCTTACTGCCTTGGCTGCCTACACTGGCTTTAGCTATTCTTGTGCAGGTTCAACCTTCTACTGGGTGCTTCAAAGCAGAAGTCGTTTTCCCTTATGGAATAGGAATACTGTCTCAACATTTCCATTGCCACACAAACCATGTGTGGAAAGATGAGTAATATTTATTGCAAATTTGCATTGGTTTTGCTGATTGCTTTGCTTTTGTCAAGGCACATTGGGTACTTTAAAGAATAATTGCTAGAGTTCATCACTGACAGGTTTGAGCCTGTTGAAGGTAATGAATCAGTAGGGGTTACTGCGATTACTCACAGAAGTGAAAACTATTTTAGGGATAAAAATGGCTGCAGAATAAATGGTATTACGGGATGTGGTACAACAAACTGCAGTCAAAAAAATCTTAAAGAACAGCAATGGGGGCAGAGAGTTGATAATTTACTTTGAGGATTCAATTCAGAGGTATTTTTATAAAAAAATGTTATGAGTTAATTTTTATATTTTGTGTGGAAAAATTGAATTTACATAATACTACAGGGAGAAGGACAGAGTGACATGAATGAACAGGCCTGCTAAATGAACAACTTAGGTCACCATGAAGCTTGACTGTTAAAGATAATGAGTTACTAAAAAATATTAGTAATAGTCTCATTGTATGAATACTTTCATGGCACACCTGCCATAGTTTGGCATTTTGATGTGACCGTTGATTACATTTATTTCAACATCCAAAAATTACACGCTATAACAACAAGTGCTGTATTCCAATACTGAGACTACCAATTAAACATAACATCCCTATCTATACGTCTGACTTTCATTAAACTAAATCTAATTTAAAGCTAATCTCCTGCTATATTTAACAAAACAATGCCCCCTCCCACAAATGTAATAATTGGATGGAGGGGACTTCAACCATATATATTGTAACATGCAAATTCTTTAACTCCCCAAACTAGCTTATTGACTATATTGTTGTAATATATAATAAAAGCTTCGGTTTATCCATAGATGACCCTTGCATAAATAGAAATGTTTAAGTCCTTCAACAGCAGGAAACTGAGTTAAAACTAGAACCAGCCAAAAAAATCCTAATGCATGCACAAATCTGCAAGCAGAATAACTGGCAAAGTCTTGTCCCGCGCCTTCTGTCATCTGTAGCCATATTTAAGATACCCACCCTAAATACACTGAAGTATTCATATTTCTCACTGTATTTACACACACTTTTAAACTCACTCTATTAGACTTTTTGGGAAGCTGAAGGAATAGAAGGTTCTTTTTAAAAAAGAGATGCAAAAGGTCATAAATCCACTTTCACGGTTCTCCCAGGATGCTCCTTGAAGTTTCACTTCACAGCTGTTGTGGCTCAGATGCAACTGCTCAGGAGGTGTGAAATGATCCCATTTTTTTCCAGCTGATTTTGAAACCATGCAACATTGAAGAGCAGACTATGTTTGATGAGAATGAGCAGAGGAGCATTAGGGAAGCATTCAGCTTCAGCGCTGAGAGAAATAGCTTGGCTTCCTAAAAGAAAGCGATAGAACAGTGGTTACATAAACTCATAAAAAACCTTCTATAAGGTTTTTTATAAAAAACCTACTTCTGTACTTGACTAAACACTAAAAAAACACAGCTATACTTACTGCTTGCTGTAAAAATTCACCTAAACCTGATGACTGTACCCGTATTAAAATACCTATTAAAAACCTTACATTTATGTGCACAGAAATAAAAATATGCCATCTTCTGATTTTATTATGTTATTATTTATTTTTCAATATAATAAAAGCACAGCCCATTAGTACATTCAGTGTAATAAAAGTATGGCCCATATAGTAGTAATGCATCCACATGTACTAAAAGACCATACTTTCCTCCAAATATTTCAAAAAGACAAGAAAGATGAAGGGCAAATTGGAGAAAATGAGGTAGACTGAGATGAAATAATTCCGGAGTTGTACAGTTGGTGAGAGTTAAGCCTGAAAATACATCTCAGGTAAGCCTATTCCTCATCCTGACCCTCAAATGCTGCTTAAATTTCTCCATCAGAGATGCATATATAATGATGCAGTGTAGAGTATGAATACGGAGAAATTGTACAAAATGAATCAGTAAAGTCTATTAAAGAAAAAAAAGAAGAAAAACCTAACCCACCCAAACAATCTTGCTTATTCAGAATTATACACAAATCTCAACAGTAATACATAAAAATACAAACCCATCAAATATAGGATTTTGAAATGTCAGAGAAGATTTATACACATACATATGAATCAATAATAAAATTTACAATTTATGTATTATAACAAATATGGTGAAAAGTTAATTTTTATAGCAATATTTTGAAATTCTGTGGTTCCTTTCACCTAGAAAACCTCTGAATAACATTAATCGCCTATCTCTTAAGTTGATACTTGGTTTAGTGGGCAGAAGAACCCACAAATGAATTTCTGATTTTTTAAAATCTTGTTAGTATGAAAATATATTCCCTTAAAACACTGAGAGAGCATTTCAGTTCCATTGATAACCGCAGAAAACTAGGAACTAGCAGCATCAAGATTTGCAGTCACAGCCATGTTGTTGTCCCTTTCTATATATACCTAGAGAACTATCACCTAATGGTATTATCATATGTCAAAATGAAACTATGCTATCTGACATGTGGGCAGTTACACAGAATCACAGAATGGTAGGGGCTGGAAGGGGCCTCTGGAGGTCATCTAGTCCAACCCCCCTGCCAGAGCAGGGTCACCCAGAGCAGGTTGCACAGGAACGCGTCCAGGCGGGTTTTGAGTGTCTCCAGAGTTGGAGACTCCACCACCTCTCTGGGCAGCCTGTGCCAGTGCTCTGCCACCCTCAGGGTAAAGAAGTTCCTCCTCATGTTTAGGTGGAACTTCCTATGCTCAAGTTTGTGCCCGTTACCTCTTGTCCTGTCCCTGGGCACCACTGAAAAGAGCCTGGCCCCATCCTCCTGACACCCACCCTTTAAGTATTTATAAGTGTTGATAAGGTCTGCCCTCAGCCGTCTTTGTTCCAGACTGGAGAGACCCAAATCCCTCAGCCTTTCTTCATAAGAGAGGTGTTCCAGTCCCCTAATCATCTTGGTAGCCCTTTGCTGTACCCTCTCCAGCAGTTCCCTGTCCTTCTTGAACCGGGGAGCCCAGAACTGGACACAGTACTCCAGGTGCGGCCTCACCAAGGCAGAGTAGAGGGGGAGGATGACCTCCCTCGACCTGCTGGCCACACTCTTCTTGACGCAGCAAACTTGCTGAGGGTGCACTCTATCCCTTCATCCAGGTCATTGATGAATATACTGAACAGGACTGGACCCAGTACTGACCTCTGGGAGTTAGTGCCAGATATTAATGACTATTCATCTTCCAGTGCTACAGACAAAATTATATATTGTAAAAAATATTGAGAAAAATGTGTGACCTAGACAAGGTTGAAACTTTTAGTGACAGCAGTAGATTTTCAGGGTGATATACGAGTTCCATTTAAGTCAATGACAAAAAAATTCTTGACTTAGCAGTCTGTTTACCTCCCTTTCCTCCTCTTAAAAACGTCACCTAAAGAATTATGGCTTGATTTACAAAGAATTAACTATTGCACTTACATGTTTTCAGAATATGCATATTTTTTTGTTAAATACTAATTACTTTCTACTTCTTATTTAAGAACAATATGAAAGTGGCATGTAAACCAAATGGCAGAGGATCAAAGGAAGGCAGTATTATTTCTGCAGATGATCCAAAATTTTCATAATTACAGATAGCATAATTTTCTTAATTAAGTTTGGTGGATCATTAATATTAGTGGCAACTGCTTCTGTTACTGCCTCTGTGTACATGCAGAGGAGGCTATTTCAGCTTTCCAGCCACAGCCTGCATAACCATTGAGTAACAACACCAGTCCATCTGCCTTTGGGATCCTTTCACAGACAAGCTACTTGTTGCTCCAAGTTACTTCCAATAGTAGAAAATGCCATTTTAAAAATACAGAGCACAGCTAATATTAAATAAGACATAATGATCAAGCAGTGGCAGAGTGACTTTTTGTGATGGTTACATTTTTATGTGATAGAGATGATTATCACCTCTTCTCATTTTGACCTCAGACCTGCATTTTCTCTGCAAATTAGAACACTGAGATTTTATAGATTAAATTATATTTTATGGACAAACTTACGGAATGTTTTATCTGATGACATGGGAACATGAATGGCATTAAAAAGCATTTGAGATTCTCTCTTCTGTTTCTGCTACTGCTGTAGTAACTTCGCAGAGACAGCTTTATAAGTATTTTTTGATGAACACTTGCATGTCTTCCATGCTTTGTTTACAACGAGCAAAGATAAGTCCCCTCAATTCTTCCCTCAGAAACAAGGACTAGCCTCACATAATAGTTGGGTCATAAGGCCATTAAAACTTCTTTTCCCCTGACATTTAATGGAAAAAACCAAACTGATAAAAGCTGACTGGTATACAGACTTACCCCCGTATTCTGGTTCACGTTATCTCAACATTACAGTTTGAGTAAGTACACCTTTCAAATTCAGTCAATGATTTAAAAATGTGGACCTCTTACAGAGTTTTAATTTTTTTCAGCAATAGCTAGGTGTAGCCTATGGAAAAACATAACGCTACAATGTTTTACAATTCTTTTTTTAGCTAGCTCTACGTGCCTTGGGTACTCATTCTCACTCCTTTGTAGTTATGTTTCTTACCTCTTTATCAGTCTGTAGAGTCATTTGCTGTTCCATTACGCTTTGACTTTGGCTGGGTTTCAGCAGCCACTGAGTTCTGAAGTGATGAAACTTCTATGCATGTTCTATGTTTGGAGATTTCAAAGGACTTTGCAATGTCTCCATCAAGAGACTTAGCTGAAATAAGTACTTCACTTAGATCCTGGTTATTATCCGACTCAACAGAGGCTGCATTTTCAGTCTCAGGACTGCAGGATTTTGCAGATCCTCCAGCCAGTTCTGAATATGATTCACAGAAAGAAACGCTGTCACAACAAGCTGAGTTTTGCATAAGAGGCCAAGCATCTGAAATGTCTCCACAGGTAGAGCGTGAAAGAGAACCAAGGAAAGTAGGAATCATTTCTCCAACAGAATCAGAAGCCCTGCAAAAGGATAAAAGGATACATGGTTCCAAAAGCATTCCAGAAAAATATTATCAGTATTGTAACTATTGTCATTAATAATTACAGGTATTTCAAGAAGGTTTAACAGGGTTATATTAAGCTAATACTCTAGAGGCATCCTGTACAAACAATTTTTTTTTAAAAGTAATACAGTATATTCCTCATCTGGAAATGAGGAAAGCTCTGGAGAACACTACTAAAGGTAAAGAGGATGCCTAGATCCCTTCACACTGTGAATTCAGGGTTTTAGAAAACATAAACGACAGTTGGCGTTGTTTATAGTCTAAAGAACAGAAATATGATAAAAAATACTATAGTACTGTTTGGATACAATGACTGCTTCAAAGAGGAAGGAATTTATTTGCTCTCAATGCATGCACAATATGTGTGTGTGTGCGTGTGTGTGTTAAGACAAGATATAACAAGCTGAAGTTGCAGCGAGAAATATGTTTGGAAAGACTGGGGAATCTCCAGCACTAGGTTTTTTTCCCCAAAACAACAGGCTAGACGTATATCTAGCAGAAGTAGTGGATTCAGTGGGAGAAGGGAATAGACAACAACACTGCTTGAAACTCCTCCTAGCTGCACGATTGCATACTGAACATACATTCACTTTAGATTTTCCAGTTTCTTCTGACTAGCCTTCAAAACGTGAAAAAAAAAAGTTTTTCTCCTATACTCTTTCACGTGGAAAGGACAGAATATTAATGAAGGGCAAGGGTTTTTAACTCTCACAAGGATTATTTCTATTTTATAGAAAATGGAAGAAAGTGGAAGCAGAAACTCAGTATTATCTGTCTCAAGCGTAGTTAAGGTGCATGATGACACTGACACGTCTGAGTGCACTACACATGCCTATCTCTGTTGAAAGCCCAGTAATGTTTTTTACGATAGTATACCAAAGTAAGTATTAACAAAATGAAAAAGATATACTAATATGTTTTATTTCCAAAAACTGTCTACAGATTTATAAAACTGTAAAGGCTATACTAAGTTTGATATACAGTAATAAATTGTGTGACAGAACTCATCCCACGTTAACATTGCCTATAACCAGTTTTAAGTAGCCTTACTCATTTCCAAAACATGATGCTTTAATAGCTTTGATATACACACAAAGCATTTTTATAGATGAGGCCAAAAGTCAGGACATAGCACCACAATTGAAGGAAATACATTATTTTGGCAAAGGAAATTGGAGCAAATTCCATTTCTACTGGAAGGAACCATGGGATCTTTGATGTCCACATAGCATGGATATGACATTTATTTTTAAAGCCTAAACCAAAAGATCCCCACAAAGTACACAACTCTCAATTTGTCCGCCTTGGTGGTATAAAAGGATGACTCAAGCTTGCTGGTATTTAAACAAGTTGTTATAGAACATTTAGGTATTTTGTATCTCGTACTTAGGTCACTAAGTCATCTTGCATAAACAATACCTATGAAGAAGCCGCCTCTACATTTTTAGCTACATTTGGCCATAAGAACAAAACAGCTGGAGACCAATTTAAACCTTATATGGAAAATGATTCTAGCTAAAAGAAATAAATACATCCTGTGTTAAAATCTGTAACCAGGAAACACTGAAAGACAGCATAAATTTTATATATTTAGCTCATGGCACTGCTGTAGAAATGACCACTCTACTACTGTATTTATATTCAGATGATCAGGAGTAAAGAATGGTTCCAATCTGGTAGAAATTCAGTAATACTAGAAATTTCAAATCTCATAGACATTAGGAGTTTCTAAAAAAGAAAATCTTCATGACACTTCTAAACTGTACCTTAACCCCCCCACATTCACAGGTTTATGCAGTACCTTGCTAACCCATAGCAGCAGAGGGGGTCACTTAGGTCACCTTAGGTACCTCTTAGGTATCATAGAGTAAGAGGAAGACTATCTGCTTGGAAGAGAAGTCAGTCACTTCTTCGTCAGAGAAACTGATATATCAAGTCAGCATTTATTAAATGATACTTAAAATCAATTTTTCACCATAAACTTGGTTTTGCACAAAATGGGAGGATATGGATACAGTTCATCAAAATCCTTAATTCCGCTCCAAAAAGCTATTGTACCTGTACAAATATTAATTTGACTGCATAAAAAAAATTTAATGTCTAATAGACATGTATAAAACTAAGTTACCTTTCATTAAGTGTAGTCTGTGAGTGGAATGCACAACTGTGACTGCTGTGCTCCAAGCTACAGGTTTCATCACAGCACAGTGATGGAATCAAGTGAACTGGTCCTAAGGAATGAAAAATAATTTAATAACGTTTAAAGTGTTAAAACTCTGTATAAACTTAGTCTCCATACTCTTTCAAATTTGAGTATTATTTGCCAGATACATCATAATATACGGGTTAAGGAAAGAGATTTCTTACTGCAAAAAATGGGTTCTTTAATTTATTACTTGAAAATCGAAGTTTTACTTATAAAAGCCAAGCCCTTCCTCCAGGAGTAATATAGATGCCAGTCATGAGTATCTACTTTTTAAATTAATTTGCTTTTCAATTAGATATGCATGAGAGGAAGTACCCCCTTCTGAGTTAAGGCTGATATTTAAGCCTGTGTGCTTGTGTTAAATTACATATTTGTTAACGTCATAAATGCATCTGTTCTGACATGACTTCACAAAATCCCAATGATTTGAATTGTTCAGGTTGTTAATGTCCTTTAGCATTTACATCACATTCTTAGATACTGTCTGGTAAATCCTTCACACTAATTTAAGTCTCAAAGCCAGGTGCAGTGCTATTTTTATCAGAAAAAAATGAGGTAGACATTTAAAGATTTTTTTTTTTAAGTGAAGGGTCATTGGAATGAAAACAGGAAAAAAAATCATAACCAAACAGCTACTTAGAAATTCTATCTGCTTGTTGAGAAATTAGCCTGGGACAAAGGATAGTTTGACAATGTTAGCTTTGTAGTTACAATTAAATGTCACAACTCAAATGTTAAGATAAACGTTAGATAAATGTTCATCATGCCATGAAGTCACCTTTTAGTAGACTAACATACCACATGTCTGTGATGTGCTTCTCTGGCACTGGCAACGTGTTCTGTGGTCATATTCATTTAGCCGTGGTCTATCAAAACATGACAATTCAGAGCCATTGTAGTGAATGTCTTGTGATCTCAGAGACCCTTTGGACAAAATGAATAAAAATATGTATTAGTAAATTATACTCTTTTTCCTGTTCAGAGCCTCCTATCTTCAGAGAATGCTTAAATGTCATACTGTACAGTATTTCCATAAATTTTCCAACTGGAGGATCCACAATGATCATGTGGTTTCATATAATGCAAACCACAGATTTTGCAACAAACCCTAGAACAGCTGGTTCAACTACAGCCTCTTCTAGGAAGACATCTGCTCTTATTTTTATGATTTGAGAGTATATCTTATTCACTGTTATATTCTCTCAGTGTTTAACGATTCTCAGCGATTCCCACCTGAAATTTTCCACATTCAGCTTTCAGCCACTGGGATTTTGTTTATATTATCTTAAAGAGCTTTACATTAACAGCAGACTTCCTTTAATCTTTATAATTGTAGGCCAAGGCAAATGACTTACTAAACGTCACTAACTGAGGTTTGAATTCACTATGTCTGAATTTCTCAAAACTTACATTCTAAAGCATCTTCCAGGTGAGGAACAACTCTTTCAATGATTCAATCTTTTTATTTTTGCTTGTGCTGTAACATATGTGATAACGTAAATTCTTCCTAGATATTATTCTTGTTTCACATCCAGGGTCCATTAGATGCTATAAACATATTTTAATAAAAGTTCTTTACAATTGTAAATGGGAACTAGAGTCCTTTTGACTTTTCCTTAATTTAAATTAAGGGGTGAAAAATGTTTATTATAAACAAATGGAATTACACCAATGAAGTGTTATGGAGTTTCTTTAAAATTTACAAATCTAACCGGCTTAGGCATTTAATTTGTCTTGAATATGCTCATAAACCCAAAATTGTTAATGACAAATCTTCTATCTACACTACCACATTCATTACCTTGATGAGCTAATCTGTGTTTCATAATAGTATGTGATGCACAGATCCTCGAAGCTGGTATTTCCAAATTGGCGTTGCAACTCTATAATGACGTCCCAGCTTGGAACTCAAATGGTCCAAATATATCTGTGCAGCATCTAACAGGGCACCGCTCAGAATTAATGCCATTGGACTATTTCTGGGCATCTGCACAGCATTTTCTCAGTGGAAGCTGGAACATCCACACTGAGCTGGCAACCCTGTATGGGGTCTTGGGCTTCTGCTAGCTTGTTCATCTCAACACTAAACTTGCTTGAATGCTGTAGATGTTTCATTTATTTATCTACAGAGAGATCTGCCAAACTAATACCATTATATAAATATTACAAAGAAACAGTAACAATTGAAGACTCACAGCTTGGTTTCTTCTCCATAAACTGCCTCTTACAGTAGATAACACAAAGAATAAGAAGAGCCAAGAGCACTGTGGCAAGTGCACTGCATATAACAGCTGCCAGAGCAGTGTCTCGAGGACTGGAAGCAGTTGAAGGGATCTTCACAAGATTTACTTTGGTGGTACCTGAAATAAAATTAAATAATAACTAAGGTGAACTGTAAACATTTCAGGAATACAGTAATGAAAATGAGTCTGGGAAACAGAAGAGGTTTGTAGCACAGGAAAAAAGGGATGTTCCCTCTGCTAATGTATAAACATTAGTTGCGTATATAAATAGATATGATTACCAGCGACCACATTATGACAAAAATCTTTAAAAAAGTATATTGCAAAATGAGCGATAATGAGTGGAGATGTGTACAAAACCACATTCTGACTATCCAGGAGAATGGAATCAGATCTTCACCATGAAAACAAAGACCCCTCAATTTTTAATGTCAGATGATTTTAATATGGAGAGCATTTTCTAGTGTATAGTTGAGAAATGTATCCACTAGAGGGAGTCACAAATACATGAACTTCCCTTAATAAGGAAACTTTCTGAGAACTGAGACACCCACAGAAGTTCAAATGCTGTCAAAGGTATCATTTGCTTGGTTGCGTGTGTCATGACACCATGGTCATTTCTAGGATCAAACCTAGGACTTCAACTGTGCTAACTTTTTTTATTCGGTGATAGTTTTTTAATACAGATAATACCTCTAGTAAAAATTCAACAGATTGACTTTATGTCCATATTAGTAAAGACTTAAGCAACATTTTTAGCTTTGACGAACATTGTTATTTTTAGGTGGAAAGTGAAAAAGATTTTAAAAGTATCAAAACTTTAACTACACTCTTGAAGCCATCTTAAATTACAAATGGTCTTTTAAAATTAAATTATTTTTTAACAATTTATGAATTTTGATAGCTCATCTATTTCAATCTACTTTGAAGACCACATCAATTCAATAATATATTATGAGAAAAAGGAACAAAACATTGAGTATTTCTCTGACAGCAAATTTTTTAAAAAACCACAAACCATATTTTATTAATTTATAAAAATAAGTTAAATGTGCCTATTTACCCCAGAAAATCTTTGGGTAAAACCTAAAGACTATAATTTCCTAAGTAATGGTCCATGCAGTTCTAAGTTTAAATTGGGAGATAAATGTCTGCCAGAGTCATACAATTGTTTGATATCTTAACTGCAATGTAATAATAGCAGAAAAGAACTTACTTACTAGCTTAGTTAGTGCAACCAATGGTATTGTATTACTCAGGAATAATTTTCTGAAATAATTATGGTATTTCCTCTACACGCATCAAACGTGGGCACCAAAGCATTTACAATACCATATTGCTTTGTTACAATGGACAAATTGCCAAAAAGCTAGGTATTTTGAAAATTAACTTAATTCCATCCCATCCTAAATCTTCAGACCACTTAACAAAAAAGAAAATATTAACTTCTAGGAAATAAAGAACCCCAAATTTAAAAAAAGACACACAACATATTAAATAAAAACCGTTTCTGTGGATTATAGTATCTTGTAGTTGCTGGTAAATGAGGGAATATAAAAATGTGGAGAGGTCAGATCATGGCTATTATTCAGAAGAAAGAATGTTTAATTGTTCATTTCCTGATTTCAATGTGCAGAGAAGCAAGTATTACTGCATTTACATCTGCTCAAATATTTCTATTTACCTTTGATTTGTACTATTATGTTTCACTGTCACATCAAAGGCATGAATAGCACATTTCTAACAGATCTTTTCTATATACCTTTAACTTGCCAAATTGGACAGAGTGGAACTGCTGGAGAGAGTCCAACGAAGGGCCACAAAAATGATTGAGGAACTGGAGCCTCTCTCCTATGATGAAAGGCTGAGAGAGCTGGGACTGCTCAGCCCGGAGAAGAGAAGGCTCAGGGGAATCTCGTCTATGTGTATAAATCCTTGAAGGGTGCAAAGAGAACACAGCCAGGCTCTTTTCAGTGGACCAGAGCCAATGAGCACAAACTGAAACACAGACAGTTCCCTCTGAATATTGCGAAATGCTTTTTTAACTGTGAGGGTGACTGAGCGCTGGCACAGGTCGACCAGAGTCGTTGTGGAGTCTCCCTCCTTGGAGATGCTTACAAGCCATCTGGACATGGATCTGGGCAACTAGCTCTAGGTGGCCCTGCTTGAGCAGAGGGGTTGAACCAGATGATCTCCACAGGTCCCTTTCTACCTCAACCGTTCTGTGATTCCGAGTTATTAAAATATCTCAAAACTCGAGTCAATATAGAGGCTGAACTAGATGAACTAGAAACACATTTTGAAACTCTGTCCTTGTACTGAAATGTTATCATTTTCATTATCATAGCAGATGGTCTATATGTTATTTGTGTTCCAGATAACAGAACAAAATTTCAATTCAGGGTCTCAGGTACTTTTCCTCTCAAATAATTATTAACTGTCTTTCTCTTTATGTTCTTCTATGATTCCTATTACTCAAAGAGCTAAGTTCTATGACCTCTTTCACAGATCTTCATTGTTATTTAAAAGAAAAACCAACCACTGTCATAATCTTTTTGTCATAACTTGAATGCTCTTGGCAGGAGCATTGCAATCTTCCACAGAGAAAACTTTTCGCTCAGTTTCTAGGATTCTCACAGCTATAGTTTTAAGTTTATAGTTTTAACAGACTGCAGAAATGTCTGCATGGTATTTAAAGTTCCAGGATATAATTCTGTGAGAAGGCGTAAAACTATATTAAAAAAAAAAAAAGTTGTCTATACAGCAATGTGTACTGTCTTTGTCATGAAAATCAAGGACTGTGCTTTGATATCAGATTTTCAATTTTAGTCAACTGCCTGATCTAGTCTTTAGAAGGTTAAAGACGGCCTGGACAAGTATGTAAAAACAACACAATAAAAAACTGATCAGAATGGCTTAAAATATTTTTCATATCAATGTACCTACTTGTATAAATGTACCTACCTAAAAGCACTAAACAGTTCTTAGAAATTAGGTCTTTATAATTATTAGAAAAAGGAATTGTTAATTCTGAAAGTAAAAATAGAACAAGAGCACTGGAGGTGGAGCTGCTGTATTTCTGTCTCTCTTCATTTGCTCACAAAATATATCTCTTTGCAAGTATAATTACATATTACATATTCTGGGAAATTATAAACGATACATATTTCTTTAGTGTCCATCAGCAATATCCAAACTGGAAATACAGCCATTTTATTTTAGATAGGGATGGCAAAAGTTTAAATTTATTTTAGCCACCTAGTTATTTAAGATTCATTTTATTTGGTTGATTTTTTTTTTTTTTAACCCGAGAAAGCAATTTTCTGTTCCTGAGAATGCCTACCACTCATCTTCACCTTCAAAGAACTTTTTGGAATAGCTACTGTGAGCAGTCCATTGTAGTGTAGCTCTAATTATAATGATAGTGATCTTCCCTGCAGAGCCCAACATTTCAGAAGTGGATTGCTATTGTAGAAGCGGCCCGTTGGGCATTGCTGAACTTTGCTTTCAGTGTTACTCAGATATGTATGCATTTTCATAAACTCTCTCTTTCTTTTCAGGCTCACAGACTTAATGGTCCCATTTCAGTAAAGCAAGGAGCTGCATTTTAAACTTTAAACTTGTTCTTACGTCTATTAAATGACTACATGATTAAATTTAGATGTGTAATTAAACACTCTGTAAATTGGACATGACACATTAAGAAAGGAGGGAGGAGATGCACACTGTTGTATGATTCTGGAAAATATGCGCCTATTATGCATCACAAAATAAAACAGAAAATATGTTTCATTTAAGAAATAGATTTCTTTTTCTAAGTCTTAGTTCCAACATATTCTGGAAATGGGCTAGTGGTGAAGAAGTAGTACCCAAAATACCGAGCTGTCTCCTGCATAATTTTGAGCAGTAAGCCTAAACACACATTCTTCCCTTAATTAACCAATAGTACATCGTAATGTTAGTATATGCAAAGGTGTGGTTCTTAAAAGCAAGTGAATTTTCTGTTAATCCAAGATGGTTAAATAGCAGTAACTCAACTAATATGGAACATATGAATCCCAGCTGTATCACTCCAACTTCTGCCAATAAACAGAATAGTTGAATTTTCAGCCTATTATACAAAACAACCAGAGAAAGGACAAAATGTAAAAAGACTTCACTTATTTCATGTTTATTTTCTCAGATTTTTTTTCAGAACTATGATTAGTTACAGTCACTACTGGAACCAGCATGCCTAAAAGAAAGCTTTCAGTGGTAGATTAACCATGTGAAAACAGAACTTGCAATGTTTTATGTTTCTTCCACGGTTATAATAAATAATAATATAATAATATTACTTATAAAAGTTGAAGAAGAAAAAATGTGGAATATTATGTTTGGGTTTTCTTTCTTAGCATGTCAAGTCAATGGTAACCCAAAGAGGGCTTACTCAGTAATGAAAACGTCACTTAGTGAAGTACACATGGTAACACTTTTACGATCAGGATTGAAAATAAGATACAAAAGTAAATTAAAATGTTGTTAATTCCTGGAATATGGGTATTTCTGGTCAAGAGAGGGGAAACAACCATTTGCCTATTATAAAAAGTCTTTGCCCGTTACCTTTACATGGATTGGCCCAAGTTAGTGGTATCAACCTTAATTTGACAAGAACCAAGGGCTCAGACATACCCTCAGGTTATGATAATTTAACGAGTCACTGCCTCTCAGCTGAACTGCATTGGCTATCTGTGTGTGCGCTCTTGATCTATGGAAAATGCAAGGCAATGTGACTTATCTTGAAACTCCTTTGTTTTGAAAAAAGTTTAAAATATGCTTATGTTCAGTTAAAAATCTACCTAGTCCCCAATAAGCAAAATAATGTATTATGTATAAACATGGTGTGTGTGTATATAATTCACATACTACATGTATCATATACGTATATATAAAAAATACATGGGTAATATATACTACTGAGCATTAACATCAGTGGAAAGTAAGTTGTCCTGAGTATATTTCTGAGTCCTTACGAAGCAGCAGATTGCCTCCCTTTTCCTGATCTTTCAAGTGGGAGGTAAGAAACTTTATTACACATTACTGCTGGAGACTGTGGTAAACATTGGAGAGAGTCTCCCAACATCTGTTAAAGGACAGCCATTTGTGTGCATGGCCTACACCCAAAAGCTCATCATGTCAAACCACATTTTTCAAATGTACTCCAAGTGCTGACTTTAAAGCCTTTATTTTCCAAGTTATACCCTATAACTTTTTTTTTTTTTTTTTTTTTTAACTATTTTGTTGGGTTTGTTATTTTTTAAATAAATGTACCAAAAAGCCCTAGGGGAGAAAATGACTATTCAAGCATTTATCCATTGTTTGGAAATGCTGAGAAATGTGCTTATAAATTAAAATCTCTGGAATTTGATTTATTCATTTCCAAGACCATTTCTCTTGCATTGCGTGTTTTCACAACCGCTGACAGCCTTTTATGCTTAAAATGGTAGAACAAATACACTGTGTATGTGAATTTAAAATATATATGAACTCCACAGTACTAGATACACACCGTTATGTCTGTAAAGCATAGCCAACATTTTTCTTTTAGTAATTAAGAGATATTAATTCTTGGTACTACCATAGTCATCTAAATTGAACTGATATATGGGCTCAAAAGTAACATTGTTTCATACACAGAACTTTCACCTTTGAGAACCGTCTAGCCTTTTAAAAATACTACATGAGAATAAAGCCTCAAATCACTGGTACCCTCAAATAACCTGAAAGAAACCTGAGAGCAAGCAAAAAAATCAGAGGAAGTGGGATAAAAATCTGTGTCACTGCTTAACTACATATTCTCCCCCACGCACCCCCCCAACATAATTGCTTATCAATGTGAAAAGACAGTATGTCTCTCCTCCATAAATTGGAAATACTTAGCATGATCTGGTAACACAAAGTATATATTGCTGCTAATATGATTGTGATATTGTCAGCAATTACCTTTCTGACTTTTGCTTCTAGCAGCTCACTTTGCACCTCTGACAGTTGAGGGTGTCTAACATCTATTTTGCAGAAAATGCAATTTCTTTCCCAGGTCTTCTCATGTGTTGAATCAGTATCAAATAACATTTGTGTCAGAACATAGGAGATCACTAGGTACAGAAGAAAACCTATTCCCTGCTTCACTTCTAACTTGTATTTTTAACCAAATTCTTTTCCAGATGTGTTTTGGGAAGAAGAATGCAATATTTCAGGATATTCTCTTGTTCAAATCCAACTACAGAATGCACGCATCCTACCCGAGCTATGAAAGTTGCTTTGTCTCTTCAACAGAAGATGAAAGTAGAAAGGATCTGTTTTGTATTCTCTATGTGCAGTCCCTCTTCATCTTTAGGACTACCCAGTTATAGAATAAAAACAACTTGGTGCAGTACTTAAGTCAATTAAGTCTGTTTATGACAGTTATTGCTTGTAGACACACTCTATCACTCTCAGTTCCAAAACGCTTATACAAGGCATTGCCCACACCAGCAGAAGAAGAATTTTATTGCCTAAATCCACACCATTTTCAAGTGGGTAACTACAGCCATTACACGTTTTGTGAAAGAGGTGAGGAAGATCCTATACCCTTTAGAATCTCATTGTATATTTACTGCTATTCTGTGATTCAATCTATGATCTAAACCCACAATCACTGAAATGAACACACAATTAAATATATTTGTGTGTATCCCAGTAAAGCAAGAAGTAAATTGTAAATAAGTCACAAAAGAGTTCTTGTCTCCTTCTGACACAGTGAAAAGTAATTTCTAACGCTGCACTTTCTACCTCATTTGTTTTACCTCTTAGTCCTGGTTCAGCTGTGGCAAAACCCAGGGAGCAGAGCAAAAGCTTGCATGACGATTGTAAGCCTGTATCTTAAATTTGTTAATACAAACTTTGATAAACATCACTAATAGTCTATGCAGGACATCTTCAAGAGTTACAGTTTTTCCTTGCTTTAAAATGGTTTGTAAAGGTAACAACAGTACTCAGCTACCTCACTTCTGTCTGCAGACTGGATACCTGTTTTGTCATCAGAATCACAGGGTACACTGTGGTAATTTTCAGTCACAAAGTTTTTATAGCTTTAGACAGTAGAGATTAGATATTCAAACAAAAACTTTCTATAAATGAGTGCTACGATAAGACCTACTATACTTGTACATCAAATTATTTGCAGAATTATTTACTTATTTTGCTGAAAAAGGAAGTTCTTGAATTGGCCAAGCTGCCTCCTCTGCCACCTTCATGGAGACTATTTTAGCCACTAGGCTATAAACTGAGCAGGGTAAAAGTGTATTTAATCTCTCCAGTTGAATTTGCCGAGTGGTAGATCTTCAGCAGAGGTAGTAAGGACCCCTCTTTGTGTAGCCAACAGTCACGTGAAATACATTTGTGGAATGAACAAAACTAAGTAAATCATACTTCGGGTTGTCCACCAGGTTTGTTTTTTTTTTTTTTTTCTTATTTATAATTATGTTAAAAGATCATTGACATAGGTTAAATTCTCCAGGTAAGGAACTAATTCTGAATGTAGGGTTGTTGGTTTTTTATTTTTTTTGTGAGGGGGGAGAGTGGGGGTAGGGTGGGGTTGGTTTTTTATTTTTTAAAAACATAACCGCTAGCCATTTTCACTTATTGGGGGTAAATATGTCTGTACGATGGAAAACACAGAGTGTGTTTATGTAATTAAGACTGTTTCATAATACTTACACACAACTGGGCTGAATTATGATTTTGAATTAAAGTGGAAGCTAGGAGTTGCATAACCAACCCTACTAGTATTTTCTAACTTTTTAAATGTTCAACTTTGCAACCTCAGCATCTTTTAAAAAAATGCTTCTTTGGGTAAGTATTCTGAAATACATGGGATTAAACATAAATTTTCATAATGTCATAACATACAGCCTTAACACCTTTGAAAGCTGAACATTTATCACCAGCTTACTGTAATACTGCAAATATGAAAGTAAATGTCCAGATTTACTGCAAAGAAAGTTACCTACTGTGCAATAGTAAGCACGCACATAAAAACTTCAGTACAGACGAAAAAGCTGTAGCTTTGAAGTCAGAAATAATAATAGCTTATAAAAAGTAGTTTTTAATTCACCACTTAAAGCTTTGGGGATAAAGTCAAGTCACAGAGAACAAAAGGCTGCTGCATACAAGATCTTTGCTTTGTTATATTACCTAATCTGAAACATAACATCTCCCCTCTTTAACAGAAGTCAATAGGAATTAGTCATAGAATACAGAAGACGCTCTGAGAGGTTATCTTTGAAAAGTCAAGCTCTATTGGCGAGATCTATCTGACCAAAGCAAACATCTGCTTCTGTGGGACTCACCTGAAGTTTCTCTACACAGTGGCGGTGGGGCGGAGAAACGCTCTTTTAGGGTGCAATTAACCTGATTTGTTTTAAACAGCTCCTTTGATGATTTCTCTCCACCAAATACAGAGTGAGCCTAAAGTCAGCAGCTTAGAGATGTAGCCATTACAGATTTCCACAGTCAAGAAGGAGGCATCCTACTCCGGGTTTGTCAAGTAAGAATGCAGGGATTTGGACGCCTTTGACTATTTTGACTTGGATTCTGTTTCAGTTCATTAACTGTGTAACAGTCACTATACGTTTTACATCACTTCTGTTGTAAAGATAAAAGTCAATAACAACTGCAAAATTTGTAACAACTGCTTTACAGTGACAGAACCACAGAAAAGCCCAGCAGGAATTAGTAACTCGCATTCTGTACAGAATATAAAAGAGTGGGTGGCAAATAAGGCCAGACATAGAATTACAGGTTTTGCCTACCCTGTGCTTTAGATGAACAAAGGTCCAGTGGGAAACAGCATATGCAACAATGTAAATAAAACCTGTATCAGAGTGACTATATACGAAGGAATCTAATTATGGTTGCAAGCCTCAATTCTGGCACATTCTAACTTTGGCAAGTTTTCTTAGAATGGGGGCTTTGGTTTGTAAGAAACATTTCATCAAAGAATAAGAAAACTTTCTTTTATTTATTTCTTACTTATGTTTTTATTTACTCAGTGGGAGTAAAAAAACCATAAAAATAACCTATAGTCTAAAAACTCCATTTCCCTCCTTAAAAAAAGTAAGAGGAAGATCAGCTTTTAAGACACACAGTCATTCAATATTGAATTTTCAGTTTTCATTTAACCTGATACTGGCAACTAGATGAAACTCTAACTTCAGAAGCCTAAAGGTCTAAAGATGAAGTCAGAACTACTCACCTTGGGCTCTCTTTCTAAAACAGAGGCAGAAATAAAAATCTCTAGAGAAGTAATTAATCTGAAATGTCTTAAAAGACCGTCTAGTGTTAGTTATTGATGCTTACCTTATCTGGCTTGCCTGAACTCTTGAGGTACCCAATTCTCTCTGCTGATTAACACTGTGAGTTTGGGCTGACAATTTCAGTGTTACACATTAACTTTTATGTGCCTAAATTAGGGTGCATTAATTCCATCCTAAATTTCCACATATAGCTATGGTAACTACAAGTATACGTACATTCACTAGTATGCACATACAGTTATACCACTTAAATGCACTTAAATGAAACATTATTAAAACTGGTGGATGCAGCCCTTTATTTAAGAAAGCTGTAACAAACAGCTAATCTTTTTAAGAAACAGTCACAGCCTATACCTCAAAGGTACGTGTCATTGTCCAGAATAACACGCAAGATCGCTCTTCGATCTTTGTAAAAAAGGAGGTTGTCAGCACACTGCTTTAGCACAAGTGAACCAGCAAGAGTGAGAACGTGTGAAGCCTATCACCAAAAAATTAGAGGGGAACAAAGTAGAGAGCAACAACTGGAATGACCCAAGTGATCGGTAGGGCTGTTAGGTCTTTCCTCTATTAGGTTGTTTCCAGCTCATGAGGTGTTATTTTATAATGAATCGCTGAGGCCGTTAGCGCATGACTCCTGTTTTAAGGCTACTGCATTTTATCCTGTTTCCAATACATTCCAGTCTTCCAGGTAATTCCATTCCTCTGCAGAAATATTTCGGTGTTCTTTTGCTTTTCAATTATTTTCTTATTCATAGAAAGTTGGCAATATGTTAAGTTTCAATCTACATGGATTCCCCATTTTCTGCTGTTTTGTTTTTTGTTTTGGTTCAAGAATTTAAGAGAAATGCAGCCTAAGCATTTTGTAGCCAAGCAACAGAGCCAATAGCATCCACCAGTACAAAGCAGAGTAAAAAAACCCAACCACTATCATGTGTTTGTTTAGCAGTATTTTATACTTGCAGGTCAGTTGCAACTTGGACTTTCTGTACGCAAAATCCATAACAGTCATCATATATTTATACAGTAGGCACCAAAACTCAGTTTTGTTGAAGTGGTGCTAATGCAACCATTTCCAGAATTAGATGGGTCATTGTAAGAGATAAATTTAAACTAGCATTTTCAGTCTGAACATACCTTAAAAGCATGTTATTAAATTAATGTATTTAAAATAGTCTAATGCTTCTGTAAGTAGAAATTGTCTAAAAAAAAAAAAAAGAAATCTTAATGAAGTTACTGAAAAGCTGTAACTACTTATTTTTTTCAGGTTACCACTGAACACAATAAAGTAAAAATTAACTGAAAAAATGTTTTGCAGCTTTACTGCAATGTATGCAATACTGGAATAGTTTTGATCAACCTAATGGGCAAGTTAAATAACAACGTTGTAAACCCACTCCATACAACAAACAGATAATTGCTTATAGCCACTGCAAGATTGGGCTAAAGGGGTAGCCACATTAGTAAGTGCACATAAGAAGAAAAAAAAAAAACCAAAACAAAAAAGCCATAGGAAATAGTACTTATTCAGTACAGGTCAAGATTAGCCCCTTCTCTGTAACTCAGGAACTTCAAATTCACTTTAATCTAGTGTAATTGAGCTAACCAGCTCTTACATTAAAAAGTAATGATTAAGTTAAATTTCTTGCAGACATTCTGTACCTAAAACAAACATGCAGTATGCCTCTGGCAAAGAAGGATACTAATTATAGGATTGACTCATAAGATGAAAGGTTGCACAAGTTACTACTAGAAACAAAAGTAGGGTAAACTGGTTTGAAAAAACATATTGAAATTCTCATACTCTGCAGTTAAGATGAGAATTTCATTTTCTAACTGTACTTAACAGTGTCAAGAAACAAAACTAAATATGCCTGCAAACTGCTAGTTCATACTTTAGATGAACGAACTAGAAGTAAATACTGCAGTTGCAAACTTCATCATTCTATAGACTAAGGAATTTTTTAACCTAATAACAAAGTAAAAAACTAACCTAGTAACAAAGCAAAAACATGCAAAACTAAGTATTTTGGTCACTCTCAGCTTTTTTTTTGTTATATAAAACATGCTCTTAAATGGTTATTTAAGGATTCATTGCATTTTCAGGCAATAAACTCCTAACTTCACTCTTAATGCAACAATTCACTCCCTGATTTAAAAGGAATCATAAAAGAAACACATCACCAAGGCTCCAGACATCTGTGGGGAAGGATATGCAAGTTCAAAAGTAGTTTTGTATTTCAAACTGAAGCTTTCACTGGGATTAGCAGATAGGGTTGCCAGCTGTGAGTTAGAACAAAGATACGAAATCTGCCCTATACGTTACTGTGTACTGATTCAATATAACCATCTGAATGCCAGATGGGCACCACTTATGTGAAGTCCTACTGACAGTTGCATGAGATCATGATGTGAATCCATTAAATAAATGAAATTTAATTCAATTTATTCTAAAATCATAAATTGACATTTCCCTCTCAAGCTATATATTTTTCATCATATTATAGTAAGCAATGAGGAATGTATTTTTGAAGAGATTTATGCTGGTATTTTGTGCTTTTTATGAAATATGTTAATACATGCTTTAGTATATAAAAATGGACTGCACATAAGTAGTGCAATTCTCATGCTGAAACCAGAAAGCCAATGCCTTTCAGTGCAATTGACCTTTGTCAAATATCACTTAAACTTCATACTACCTGCTTAAAACTTTACTGGATTATGACCATACATATTTTAGGTATTAAGTTTTCAGGGATTATAAAAAATAATGTTTAAAAACAACATTTCCATTTGTAATTTATTCTCTGATTTCCATTGTATGATGGAAGCCATTTACATTACATCTGCGTACTCTGAAAATAATTTAATAATTATATTGCTAACAGCTTTCTATAGTAGGGACGGTTAATTGTAATCTTCTGTATTTTATATTATTTTTTTAGGGAGTAAAGCTTCTTTTATTCCAATTTTCCTGTTCCTCTCCACAATCATAATAAACGAACACCTTCAGGAGGCTTAGAAATTACCATTTGTTTTACATTATTTTCCTTTAAGTAGATTTTATGTTGTTGAAGAGTGCAGTAGGAGCTTATGCTACAACCTTCTCACTGAGTGCATTAGTATAGCTCCCTATTCACTACTAGGTCACTTGTTTTTATAAAATCAGAAAATTCCTTGTCTGAGGTCTCTGTTACTCTGTCAGCATGGACAGAAATTAGTTATCAGGGTCAAAAGGATTTAAAAGAGATAATTTACAATTCTGAAATTATTTTTAGCAGCCAGAAATGATAACTGTCACACCTATGGGAGACTGGCAACATCCCTTATGTTTCAAACACATCATAGTTAAGAACAATTAAAGACAAATTCCCTGTTCTCAGAAACCTGGCCTTCAGTGGCCAGGAAGGGAAAAGGAGTTTTCCCCCCCAGAGAATGCTAAATTGCCAGGAAGGAAAATTCTTTCGCAGATCCAGAGACTAGTATGATGCAGGCATTAAAGAAATGATCCACATGCTCAATGATAATCACCAAACACTCTGATCAGCATTCAGTCAACAAACCCAATTCAGCTCAATCCAGATAAATCCAGAACTTAAATGATACCGGTGCAGAATGGCAGGAAATGTTTGACAGTTAGCAAGAAAGCACTTCCTATTGATAGCCTTTTACAGCCTCAGGCACAGCTGTGAGGGTCAACCAGCACAAGGGTGGGGCACAACCCCACAAATTCTGAGAAGAAACTTTATGGCAGCATCCCACCTACGTTACATCACAAGCTTGCACAAAGTAACAGCAGGAAAGAACTAGAAAGGGTTGTTTTGGTTTGGTATTTTTGCTCTGTTGGAAGAGCTACAGCATTCCTTCATTCGTCAGCTAGCAACAGAAGTAGTGATATTCATGAGTCTCTACCATCAGAGAGACAGTAAACTGTGAATCCTTAAAAAGTACAAATGTCTTAATTGGCATGTTGAGATAAAATGAGTATTCTACCACCTTATTTATCACTTACTAGCATCAACAGCATTTTGCATAAAATGTATACATATGACTGCCCTTGAATCAAAGGAAAGAGTATTATTTTCAGACTCACATAAAAAAACTTAACCTTTACTTTTGCCAGGACAAAGTGAGGTTACAATATTGTTTATTTACTGAAAGATGGATGGTTTGCACTATTGGTGTATCAGTTTGGGCTTCCTTCTTCCATTAAGTAACACCTCTAACAGACAGATTTCACATACAAAAACCTTTTCCCCGTGGAACTTTCTATCTACATTTTGATCCAGAAGAAAGTTTCACAATCCGTCTCACATAGCCTTAATTATGGCAACATACATGTAATCAATAACAGCTTCAATGAAGATCAGGAAATTTCTAAGACTCATTAGAATTGCTGAAGTTGTTCAGGTTACTATCCTTTTACTATAGACTCAAACAATAAATCTTTCATAACAGAGCACACATGCTACACTGAGTACTTCTGTTCTACAGAAGTTACTAGTAAGCAAATCAATTCATTAGAACAGCCCTCACACCTACAGTTTTGCAGTACTAAGCTATATTACATGCGATTGTAAGTCTTTCTGATAGAACAAATTTTCTTCTGTAAAAAGTAAACGGCATGGAACAAAACATTTAAGGACAGTGCAAGAAAGCGGACAGAAGTCTAACCGTTCAGACTGACTAGAAGCCCTGAGAGTTTTGGTTTCCAAATTTTGATTCCTTGGTAAAGTGTCTGGCTGGCTACAAAGAAATTCTGTTGGGTTTGGGAGTAGCACCTCCTTGCAATGTCATTTCAATACTTTTAAGCTAAATTTTCTTCTGTAGAAAATTTGATGTTTTGTTTTGTTTTTTTCCATTGCATTTTGGAGCATGCCGCAGGTTTTTTGTTTTTGGAGGAGGAACAGGAGTAGAGGGGATGGTGGACAGAAATGAGGGGAAACACTTCTGACCAGTTCTGTCTACTAACTGTAATACCTATTTAGTAATAACAAGCTACATAATGAAGTACTTTCATAGATACAGGCACAGAAATGAGAGGTACAGAAAACAGGAGCTAGTGACAGTCAGTTGGCAATGTATATGCAAAAAAAAAAGATAGGCAAGGAGAAAGTTTTGGAACATGATTAAACTACGCAATGAATCTGAATCTAAACAGTAACATTTCAGAACTATTATAAGTAATTTTAGTTGTAACATCTCTGTTATTAAAAGAAGGAAAGATCTGCCCCCTCTTTGTTTGCAACTTTTTGTTTTAGGAGGGAAGCCCAACATGTAAAGTACATTCAGAACAGGAAGAAGCTGTTTGACTCTAAGTCATTCCCCAATGGGTCAGAAGCATCACAATTATCAAGGACAAGGAACTGAAAACATTCAGGTTTTCTAGGTTAACTCTCTTTGATCTATGATGAGTGAAAGAAATAAAATTGTAATAAAACTTTGTAAGACATGAATAGCAATTCTCATCTCTCTGAAACACCTAGTCAAATTTATTTCAGACTTCCTGAAGATAAGTTACTCTACCATCAGGTCACATATGGAAAATATCATACTGACTTATTACATTTTTACAAAAGTGTACATTTCAGTTATGAGACAATGGAAAGCTAATGTCTCTGTAATAAACCAGTACTGATATTTATAAGCTAGGGATGCTATTAGCTATACCTAAATCGGCTGTCACTCCTTATGACTTTTATGAAAGGTTTATATAATATTCCAGCTGCTTTCTATCACCGTGTCCAACATGGCAAAGGGGATTATGAGAGATGCTGTGAGGTAACCCCAAATCGGAAAGAATACTGAAATAAGATAGACATATATGTTGGAATAAACCAAATAATTAAGAATGGTTTCACTCGTTATATATTTTCAGCTGCCAGTTGCCTCATATGCACATAAGCAGTCTACTTTCAAAGGCTGCTTTGCATTAGTAATACAAAGTTTACTGTATAAAGCAACCAAATAAAAATTACAGAAAAACTTAATAGCTGGAAAAACATTATCTAGATTCCGAGAGCTTTTAAATCACAAAATTCTGTAAACAGAAAGAAGAAAGTGATATAAGTAAATTAAAATTCCACTACGTAAACAGAGGAACTAATGTGGAATTGAATATAATCCAAAACCAGTTAAAATGCTATATTTATGTTTAATGAAATAATGTAAAAAACTCCAGCAAAGATGAGACAGTGGTAATTTTTCTCTTTTACCACCAGGTAAAGGATTTTAGAGAATACACATGTAACCATGTGTATGGTTAGAGAATACACATGTAACCAGCAAGCTCCCAGCCCCACACTTACTTTTAATCTTGTGTTTTGTCACCCTACAATATTCCTCTGCACACTGTAATTTCTAGGGTTTTATCTTCTTTGTTCTGAAGTTTAGTCCTTGCATACCCCAAATATCCATTACCCTCACATGAAAGTTTACAAAAATCACAGATCCTAATCTTGTAAATGTAAATAAATAGATTTAAACCAAATCCTACTTTTCCTGTACTAGCTACTTTTAACACCAGGAAATACCACCATATTTTATCCCTTAAATAGCACCTTTCATTAGTGAAACAATATACCTTGTAGATCTAAAGAGTGAGACTCAGCTGCAGTTTAGGACACTTGCATATAATTCTCAGAAAAACAATTCTGTAAATATACAGAAGCAAACTACAAAAAAAAAAAACCTACAGAAGAAAACTGTACAGGAAGCTTTGCGATCAATCTTAGTGGAGGTAGTCAAAGTGTTGTAGAAGTTCCTTAAAGAAACAAAATGTAAAGCAAGTAAAATATAGGTGTCTCACATGAAAATGTAATATTTTCACTATGATCTGCTATATGTATTTTGTACCAACAAGCTGTAGTCTGTATTTTTATTCCTCATCTTAGTAAAAAATGTTTTCTAGTTTGAGATATTCTTTATATTTGAAACCACTATCACTGAAATCACTATCTCAAAAAATGCCTCATGGCAAAAAAAGAGGTAATTTTAGACCTGATTGCAGGTTTATTTCAAAGGCACATGATGTTACAATCAAACTATAGACATTTCCACCGCTGTGACTTATTCAACAAAACATTTCTGCTTCACTGAAGCAAAGAATGCATTTACTTCCTGGAACATGTAGAGGCTAGTTTCCCAAGCTCCACACAGAATGGTATCCCACCCCCATCCTTATCCCCCCCAGCTCTCCATGCTCTTTGCTTTGTGTCATGAAGACAAGCAGAAGTAGTCCTGGAGAAGGAAGAATGACTTTGGGTGGACATACTGTGCAAAAACTTATTTTTTAAAAAATATAATAGTACAGATAATTAAAAAAAAAAAAAGAAAAAGAAAAAAGAAAGGACAAGGAAAGGACAAGGCTGCTCCTTTGGTGGTGTTTTGGCTGTAAAATGCTCTTGGAGCCTAGGTGTTCATTTCCTCTCTTCCTTGACTCTCACAATTTATTCCAATTTAACTGTTTGTGCAGCCAAATTCTAGACTGAATTTACACATAACAGGGGAACACCACTGACTGCAGATTGGTCCAGAAAGGAACAGTAGTGTGGAAGTGCGATGAACTATTTTTTTTTTTTTTTAATACAGTTCGAAAAAGTTCAATGTCACAGGTTCTTCTGCTTAGCAGAAACCCTGCCTAGAAGCTAAAGGATTCTGGTGACTCTGGTGCTGTTCTGCATTGTGAATTGAACAATACAACAGTAAACTCTTGTAAGAACTGCTGATACAGCCAAATTGATAAAATAATTCCATCACTTTAATTTTCATCTGCCACCTTCTTATGACCAAAAGTATGGTTTCTCATGTTTTTTGCTTATTTGCTAAGACAGACTATCTGAAAACATAATGCTTGCTCAAAGAAAGCAATGGTATCTTTGGAAAACCTTCTGCTTCTTACCCCAGCCTTTCCCACATCTCTCCTTCACTTGTACCACCACAAGTGTTTCGGGGTTAACAAACTCATTAGTTTTAAAAATAACCTTAAGAAGGGATTATTTTAACTCTTTTAATATCATGGATGGATCCACTATCTAGCTTACTGAAGAGTTTCATTAACAGTTGAAGCATAACCATTGGGGCAGCACAACACTGGCCTGAGCAGACAGGAGAGTGAACTCTGCAAGCCTAAATTAGTGCCAAGAAAAAAGAATCATTGAACTGTATCTATGTTGATGTTTCACTGCTGAACAGATACCAGTTTGGGACAGTCTATGCTACCTTCCATTTCAGAAATTACATCTCTGATTGATTGGGTTTTCAGCCTAGTTCCCAGTTCAAAGGACTCCTTTTCTGTAATTCAGTTGAGAAAAAAAATGTCTTCAGGTGAGAAAAATGTCTTCAGTTTACAAAGTGAACACAAATAGTAATTTTAAAAACATGCTTTCATTTCTTATCTAATGTTTAGATGCTGACCCTATATATAGGATTGGTATTTACAGTTTATTTACCTGAACTAAGCAAATTAAAATATAACTATATCATTGTGTATTTAATTTTCTGACATCCTAAAAACACACATAAGTCATTGTGTCCCCTTTAAAGTTTACACAAAGGTGATAGCAATTCTCCCGGCCTCTAATACTCTCTTTACTTATTCATTATAGAATCCTTTCAACCTTGCCTCTAGCAATTCACAAACTCATTTTTTCGTCAGTAAATATTTAAACCAGATCTGTTTTAAAATGTCTACAGAAAGAAAGAAGATAAAAGCAAGTATTTAGATTTATAGCTAACTGGGTAATAATCAACTGCTACTAGTGCTGAAAGAACTTCATCCATGTCTCAGCTTTAACATGAACCTTTAGCTCAGGTAGGGGGCTGTGAGCCTTTGTGCCCTTATTGTAATGTTCTTAAGCAAACAAAAGATTGCCACACACCTCACAGGACAATTAATTCATTGAAACAGGACATTTAAACTTTTCCTTTTCATCTGTAATATAAGAGTTAGCTGCACTAATATTTGACTTTCTGTTTCACAGTAGAAAGAAAGAAGGATAAGAAAGGCAGAGAATTAGAACTTAGTCTCTGATCATTGAGAACCTGCCCCATACACCTAATGGTCTGCCTCTATTTAACTTCAAGTAATGCAGTCTTAAACATCTTAACTATCAAAATATATTCATTATTGAAATAAACAGCAAACATTTTCAGCATTAGGTGGAAAAAGCTTGCTTTCACACACCATTATTTATACTTCCTTGAAGAATCATGTTTTTGACTTAGTCTTAAAACTGAGATTTTCCGCCTATTTGATGTTAAGTAAAACTCAAAGAGATTTCAGTTCATTTACCTACTATTGTAAGAATAACTTCCTAGGCTACTCTGAGGAAGGCACATACACTCTCCTGAACTGAGACAGCTTATATTAGAGACCTGAAGAACCAATGTACAAATTCTGAACAAAAGCCTTCTGAAAACCAGTGACATACGGTAATCATGGAAGGATTTCCTTCACTTAAGATTTTAATGGTTGGTTAGTATGTAAATAAAAAACATTTTAATGATTTCAAACTTTTTATTATTTCTTCTGTAAAAGCTGGAAATGCTTGCCGATTCTCACAACTTGCCACCAGAACTATGAAAAACAAGCAATTCCTTATGTTACTTAGTCAAAGGTTTTGTCACAGCTAGCCATGAGATTAGGGAACAAAAAAAGTCTCTAATCTGGATTTACCTCTACAATTTATGACAGAGAAAATGCTCTTCTCCCTAGGGCTGTCTGTTGCCCACTTAAAATTAGTAGTAGCTTCTTAATGGTTCAATTTAGAATCCAAGCTTGGTCTCAATTACAAAAGCCAAAGCACTATAAACTGAAAAGTTCTGAGTTATTTCAGAAGACTTAGTAACCATTCTTTCAACATCTTTTAAAAAACAAGATTTGTGATTTTGGAAAAGATGGAAATATCCATATGAGTCACTAACTGCAGGCAAAGCGGAAAGATATAAGGGAGGGAATTTCTTCTTCTTCCCTGTCTTTGTGCCAGAGAGTAGAACTCACGTTTGAATAGCATGCCTTCTTAGAAGAAGGGAAAAACAAGAATAGAGGGAAAAATGCATAAAATGAACTCATGCATTAGCTATCCTAGATCAGAATAATACCATTGCACTTCAGATTTCACTAACTTTCTCTTTTTGTAGATAAAGAGAGAATAAAAACAAATGAAGGGAGTAATACTTAATTTGATCAATTGGGAGGATTACAATAAACGTACATATGCAATTGCCTGTTTGGGTTCAAACTCTGTCTGGAAATACCTTTTGCAACTCCTTGCATTTGAGGTGATTCGCTGCAGTAAATCAAGATCAGCATTTCATTCTTGGCATCAAACCTCATAGTGTTTTCTATGAGGAAAATAACTTTCTCCAAACAATTTTAAGATATGTTGTCTACACTACAAAAATAGTTGAAAATTTTTTAATTTCCTTTCTAGGCTTACATCATACTTGGGCAGGAGTTACGGCTGCAAACACTGTAACTTATTTGACTTATTCTTTTTATAGAAGTCTGATTTACTAGTCTTTAATGTTGCCATCTTTAATGAAAATTAAATTATTATGATGCAGAGGTATATAATGAAATTCTCTCAAACTGTAAGAGAAGTGGACAGGAAGTCACATTTATAAAAAGTTTTACTATTAAAGATACTGTCTGAGAATCTGGTTTTGTAAATCTATTCCCCAAAAGACACTAAAACTAGAATGCAAGCATAACAAGGAGGTTTGGCTCATTTGAAAAAAGGCTACCTAAGCAATATATGAAATGCTGAAGAATCCTTATTTCATTAAATTTAATACAATACAAAGCTATTTAAACGTATGATTTTAATGCACAATAGCATATACTTGATTATATTTTAATTTAGCACAATTAAAAAAGAAAGAATGTTTATATGAAACAATGTATCCTTATTAAAGTAGCATGAGGCATTTCAGGAACTTGACAATTCATTCTCCCTATAAACAATTGTTTGGAATAGAGAAAAAAAACAACCCAAAACATAACTTCACAGTTACAGAAGCGACAAGTAAACCCAAGGTTTTCCACAAGATTATGTTGAATCAATTTTATTTTTCATATTATAAAGCAGACAGCAATAAAGGAAACATGAATAATTCACTCCTTTTATTAAATTAAAAACTTAATAGGATGTAGACCATCAACAGCCTTGGAAGAAGTAGTAAAAAGGCTTCTGTTGCAGAGTAAAGAGGGCCTCTCCTATTAAAGAGATTCTGATCCTCTCATTGGACAAAAACAAATAGAAAAACTGATTACTCATTGCCTTCTTCATATATAGATATTTATCTATATTGTTCTCTCTCGCTGTAACCTTAATACAAAAGTTATTTTCAAAGGTATCAACAAATTACCTCTTTTGGGTGTCAGGAAAGAATTCATACTCACTGAGGCCTACCAGATAGCAGGCAGAGGGTCTAGGAAGACTGGCTTTCTTTCGGCATTAACACAAACAAGAAATTAAAATGAATATGACAACATCAGAAGCAGAGTCAAGGCTGCCTAAACACGTGGTATTACGAAAATGTTTATCCTCAAGTGACTGGTCATATGAGGGAACCTTGCAATAATAGTGCTGGACCTGCTGAAATGTATTAACAAAATCATTTACTAACCAGAAAACAAGCCTTTAAAAGAATTCTTCAGAACTGTGACTGTCATTTTTTGCCAAGATTTCAAGTTAAAACAAAAAACATTCTGAAGCCAAATCCCACTCCAACAGGAGGAAAAGAGCACTTACAGTGAGGCTCATAGGGAGGAGGAGGATCACCACAAGGAACACACTCCATGTCTTGAAAGCCTCCAAGCTTAGTCTTCCTATAAAATCTAGAA
Organism: Larus michahellis; assembly: GCF_964199755.1. Classification (NCBI taxonomy): domain Eukaryota; kingdom Metazoa; phylum Chordata; class Aves; order Charadriiformes; family Laridae; genus Larus; species Larus michahellis. The sequence goes on from NC_133896.1 coordinate 201,369,332, forward strand.
GATATAGGAATGAAAAAAAACAGTTAATCAAAACCAGATATTTTGCCTCACAAAATTGATCAGGTGTTTTAACAGAATCCTCTATAACTGCAAGCTTTTGTCAATCTGTGTCCCAATGCAAACTATCAAGAAATAGAAGAAAATAAAAGCAAACAAAAGTACAGTAGATATTAATAGTACATCAGTAGATCTAAAGTAAATTGCCGAAAAATTCTAAACCTGTTAGACCAAATGCATAGTCACTATAATCTTATATTCACATAAGAAATAAAGAATTCTGGCGATTTCAGACAGAAATCAACTTCCCGTTTTTCTCATAGATCACAGCATGCAAGACAAGTATGATGAACTCACATTATGCAAGCTTATTTACACATTTAAATGTAAAAGTGAACTGATTAATCTATATAACTCTTCTGAAAGAAACAAGATATTGCAAGGTTATTATCACCACTAACAGTATACAATGGACCAGACATCAATGCTTTCTAGTTAAAATCCTTAAGATATCCTCTAGCTCAGAGAAGGAAAAATCACTCATAAATTTGTTTATTTATGTACTTGTACAGACGGGTGTCATCCTCCCTCCCAAAAAAAAAGAAGTTTTAACATCCTGTGTGACAAAATCTTCAGAAAATAAGATTATTCTGATCATTTTGTAGTACAGCAGAACAGTAAAAATGGCTTTTTAGAACTATATTTTAACAAACCAACAATCCCTCCCTGGCTCTTCCTTCTCCTCTAGGAAGATCTTCACCACCAACGAAAATCACAACGTGCACGCACTGTGAGTGCAAATCAATGAAGTGACCACAAGTCCCAATCTACATTATCCAATTCTCCACTTTGTTTCCATATTTCACTTAAATGTATACTTGAAAAATTCTAGATAGCAAGCATTTCAAGGTATGAAAAAATAGATATTGCAAACAGAAGTATCAGTCAGATGGTTTAGATAAATAATAGCAATGGAAGGCCACAGGCAGTAACAGGAAAACAATAGAACAAAACTCTAAAGCAAACTAACCATTCCTAACCAAACTACTAATTTTTAAAGAAATTAATGCAAAGACGTTAAAAAATATAAATAATGGCTATCGTACTCAAGGAGACTTTTTATTCTAAAGACCCTTCAAGAACTTTACTATTGAGTTTATGTTTGAAGAGCTTACTGACTACAGTGACAGGAAAAAGCCTACATTCTAAACCAGGGAACAAGAATAGCACCAAATTAAAAACCAGAACTTCAGAGTGTTATATCTCAAATTTGTATGAGAGTATGACATCCTCTAAAGAACTTATCTACAACAGCTCCTTAATCAAGTAGGTCAGTCTGTCTTTCAACCAGTCATTAGTACTAAGCTAGAATCAACAGCTGTGGTCTGTTCAAGATGAGTATGTGAATTAAGTGTTTTTTGTAGTGGTAGTGGCACATTAAATAAAAGGTACTAACTCTACTGATGTTGAATTATTAATATTGTAAATGCCATTAAAGTATGAAGACTGTATCAGCTAAAACAAACAGCTTTCCAACTGCTCAAGAAACTCATGCTTTAACAATGTGAACAGAAAAAGATTCATAGGCTGTAAGACTGAAGGGGCTACTGTGATCATTTACTCTGAATTAAATGTGTTAGTATTTGTTTTTAGCTGACATGATGACTGTAGTGTTTTGAACCTGAATCATAGGGAATGGCATGTTGGAAACCCATGCAAAACAGAAATAAATATGATTGCTGAGAGGTAAAACATTAGCTAAACCATTCGGTTTGGCTAGCTATATCCTCCATTCACATAGACAGCATCTAGACCGATGGACAGGTAAGAGTGGTGGTGTGTTCTACAGTTCTGTTCCCAAAAACATCCAGACCAGATGACCTCTGACTCCCCCAGCCATGACTCCCTCCCTCCTGTTTCCAACCTTGCTGCCAGTAAAAGCAGGTTGTGGAAACAGCTCTCATTTTAACACGTACCCGACACACGTATCTAGAACACATTCTAGACCAGAATATTGAGAAGCATTCCCAGGTCCTCCAGTTTAGAGTTACCCTTAATTCTTGTTTTATTCTGGTTTCTTTTTTGTTCCTTTCTCCTCTTCCAAAATTTAGCTTATATTGTTTACACCATAAGAAGAAAATCTTCCTGCTGACAGCCAAATAAGCCCTACAATACATATATGTATTAATCGGCAATAAGAGCATAAATCAATCCGCCGTGTGGCTGCAGGCAGTATCAAAAGTGGTTGTGAGTAAGATCTGATGCCTGGAGTTGCACCTTCTTATACCATGACTTAAACTAACATTAGTTATGAAAGCTTTACTATGTGTTTTTAAATTAAAAGACCTCATTTCTATCTTGAGAAGAATAACTGTAGGAACTTAACAGCCTTCAGGTATTTGATAGCTAGTATTAAAAAAAAAGTATATAACAATAAAAAAAATAAAATTGCTGAGATATATATAGGAAACAAATGTATGAATTTTAAGCATCTCTGAGATACGCATCCCGAAAATACAAAGGCTGTTACAATTGCAAATCAGTTTTCATAACCTACTCCTATCGATTAAACTACCAATCCATAGTTCAAAAAAACATCATAAATGCCTTTTAACAAATTCATGGCAGGCATTTATAATAGAAGAACTTGGACACAATGTAAAAGAATAGCCTTTTAGAGATCTTAACACTTAATACTACAAACAGGGAAGATTAGCAACCGCAATCTGGGATGACTGGACAACAAACTAAGCACACATCTTGATTTATAACAGCAGTTTCAGTGAGTCTACAGAGTGTTATGATTTGTTCCAAAACAATTCTTTCAGATCCATTTATGATTCTCAGCCAGGATAACACTCTATGAATTTACCAATATAGTAAAGGAAATTCAGGAGCATAAACCACAACCACCAATATATAAAAATATACATGCATAAGAATTACTAGGCATTGACCTAAGGAGGGAGAAAAAAGCAAGCAAATAATGTGATCAGTCTTCAAGAAGGCAACTGTGTATGTTTCCAAACATTTAATTCTTTATAACAATGAAGTAAGCCACAAGTAACACTCAATATTTTGAAGTATTTTGCTCATGCGCTGTATAGACAATACTCTCATAGATCGCATAGGTAATTATCAAACCATTTTTATAGATGAGATAATTAAGACTGCAATTCTGAAATGTAAATTGTTGTCAAGGCCAAGATTAGAACCTAGGACCTTCATACATACACTTATCTGGAAAACATGAACAAGCAACTGTCAATACAAATTAGTTTTGAATTTATTCAAGTCTTATCTTCAGAAATGGACTTACCCTGGTAAACAGTCTCCACATAGCGCATTGCTGGTGGCAGAACAGTTAGCCTTCTGAAACCGGTTAACTAATGCACAATCCAGACAAGGCTTACACTTCTGAAAGCCCCAGTCTTCCTTGAATCTGTTTGGTCTGCATGTCATGCACTGTGCATCCTCCCCATATCCAAAGCCGCATTCCTGTAGGGATTAACAAGCAATAGCAAGCTATTCAGTCTCTGAAAGCGTGAACAAGAAGATAATGCTGGGATAAAATGAAGACCTAGTGTAATTATTACTGAGAGAGTAGGTCTTTCTAAAGACAAAAGCCATCCTTTCAGCAAGTTCAAATGTGTCTTCCACTGCTAATAATCTCCCTTACTTCTATAAGTAATACTTAGTCATCCACTTTATTCATGAAACCACTGTGTATTTGAATGATAAAGGGCTTCAAGGACTCCCACAGTTTCATTATTACTAGCTTATGGTAGAATTATTGAGCTGTCTGTTTTTTAATTAGGTCAGTCATGTGAAAGTGCAGAAACTGGGACAAGTGAAGTATAAAGGCACTTACTCAGTTACAAAAACAGCAAAGAAGCACTTTGATATTAAGGTTCATAGCTAAGGTGAACAAAGTTAATTGCCGAAGAGAGTGCACTGATCTTCAAAGGCTTAGAATTTCTGTTACCAAATAAAACAGAACTGGTTAATGACCATCAGCTAGGCACAAAACGTTGCTTAGCCACTAAGAATTTCAGAAACTCAATCTGCTCCAGTTTCAACGGTTCTTAAACTGCGCTGCAGATCACAGGGAGGCATGACATTTTACTATACAAGAAACATTGTTATGGTTGGTTATTTACCCCAAATTTAGCTGTTTAAAGACATTATTTCCATTCATTTGCAAAAGGACACCTAAGACAAATGACAGGCTGCAAAGATAAATGCTTCACACAAAAATATGTAATAGTTTGGGGGCTGCATTCTATGAACTGATCATCAAGAACTATCAATCTATTGCATTTTTATGTCACTATTTCTTAGAGTTATCAAATTGCTAAGAGTTGCTATTCTCTTTTCTCATCTGAATATCCTATTTATTTTTTTTTTTTGCAGTACCTTGGAGTTAGATTTGATGTATTTAGTGACACACCACAAAACAGCTAGAGGAATACAACAAATTGCTGGAAAGGACTTACTGGGAAAGAAGTAGGTGGGAAAGGCACAATGTGGGGATCACCTCCTCCAGTATGTCGTCTCAGAGGAAGAATAGGGCATCTTCCCAGTGAGAAAACTGTAGGAAATCTTCAGCTGTGGCAACTTAAGAGAAGGTTTCCACCAGTTTTGTCCACAACACATGCATGTTCGATGCATATAAATAACTTATTCCACAGTCACCTACCTATGTAAATCTGCTGCAGTAAAAAAGTTTTGAGCCTTATAAACAGACTCAGGATTCTCCAAGGTTTTGCACTGAGAAAGCATCTATGGAACAAGCTCTGTGATATAGTTGGCCAATATGTATTTTACATTGCCTCTAATTTGCAATGATAAAGTAATAATAAACAACTTCAGATTCATTTTACTGGACATCCTAAGAATTTTCAATTTTCCTTTATGTTAAGAATATCTTTACTATCCTCTGAAGAAGAACAAGCACTCAAGTACACAGAAAATGAACAATTCTAAGAAAGCAACTACAAATGGTCACTAAAAATAGTCTTCTTCCTCTGTCTCTAGACCCAGGAATTTTAAAAATAAGTTTTAATTTTTGGTTTGTTTTTTAGCTGAAATGTAGTTTCTTACTATTGACTATTATTCAGATTAAGGAGCAGACAGAAAAATCATTGCAGTTAGTACTAACAAAGAAGCATACTACAGTTTCATACACTGTACAGCACATTCCTCCTGTGAGATATTGACCCTAAATAAAGCTCGTAGGCAAAAGGGGATAAAAATATTTCAGTGTTTTTAAAAATTTACTTCAGCCATAGAACATTTTCTACCATTTTATTTCAAACCTACCAGTTTCTGCTAGGAATCAGTGCCAAAACAATGAAGATTCAAGCAGTTCTATTTTATGTCACCTAAAAATATCTTACTGTGTTCAGTTTTACACTCAATTTCACTTATGCAATTGTGAGACTGTATACAAAGCTACATGATGTAACACCAAGGACTGGAACCAGACTAACTTCTGTCAGGAGATTTTGCTCTTCCTAAGCCTAAATAAAATTTTTCATTGAATCTCATTATTCCTCAACACATTATTTCTAAATACCTACTCTTTACTCTTTCTGTTTAGATCAGCCAAATACTAATGTTATAGGATTTATTATATAGCTCAGTCAAACCATACATATTCTTATCTTTTGATAAATCATTTGGAATGAGTCCCTCCCCAGTCCTAGTAAACTTTCAAATATAAGGCTTAAATTAACTTAATTATAAGTTTTCCTTTCCAGACTACCTTTGAAGTTTCAGATTAAAAACAAACAAACACCAGGAAATAAAGTTAGAACGAAATGCCTTCAACTCACTGGCCCAAACCACCAAAGCTTGAGTAAATTGTTTCTAGCTCTATCAGATCTGCTTTGCCATAGTTGGATGTATGGATACATCTTAGTGGTCCTTTGTAACGTGGAATGGTTTACTTTAAAGCTATAAAAATGGTGGATGCAATATAAAGAAATCTTCTGCCCAAGGAATTTACAGTCTCCAGTCTTTTCAAAGATGGCTTCTAACTCCTTGCCAGAAATTCTGCAGATATAATCCATAACAACTACAGCTTTATGTACGTGCTTTTTATGTTCACATAATATTTGAGGTAGTTAACTGCCTGGCAGGTGCAAATAAATATTTAAGCTTGTAAACCAGGCAGAACTTCAAACAGATCTGCACTCATAATTAACCACATTCCCAAAACTGAAGGATATGATTTAGATGATGGATTCAAATCCTTTGAAATCTTGGACTTTATAATTTAACAGTCCAGCAAAGATATAAAAAAATCAACTGTTCATCTTTTATCAGTACATGTGCAAAACTGATGTGCACCAATTTTATTAGTGCTCTATTTATTAAGCTGTCAAGCTCCCCTCATCCTTTCTATCCTCCCACTCATATTTTTAAAAGAGGGCTCATCTCCTGTGGCAGTTCACCTCAGGACTGCAGAAAAGAGAAATATGACTGGTAACCTCATTTAGCCAGATTTCAAAAAACCTTTTTCTTTTTATTTCTGTGCTAGAAAAAAAAAAAAGAGCAGGTAAATATACACTATATTTATTTCTCCTATTGTGAAGCTTATTGTGAAGAACACTTAGCCCACTTTTCCCTTTCCACTTCCCCTTTTCAATGCTACTATCAATGGTACCAGGTAACATTAATGAAAAATTTCTCTCTAAAATAATACACAGTAAAAGCCATGAAACCCCCAAACTAATTTAGAAAACTGCATTAAAATTAATAAAAAAAAATCCTCAAAATTCAAATGCAATTATACTTTCTGGGTATTTATACAGATTTCACTACCAAAGTATCATGACATCTCATTACCTTTTTGTATGTATCCCCAGAAGAACTTTTTTCAGAAGTGAGTTTCACTAAGGTATTAAGATGACTAGTCAAGACCATGTAGGAATCCGTAGCAAGCTAGTTAACTAAACTCATAACTTAGGTTCAAGCTAAAAAATATTAAAAGCATACAATAATACAGACACCTCTTAAAGTATTACCTTGGCAGTGTTAACATGTTCTTTTGGTATATACTACCCAAACACTGACTCAGACAGAACCACCAGAACTACAGCAGACCATAAAGGGTAATGGAGTTAAGTGGTATGGGTTTTCCCTAAAAGTTGAATGCAATGCAGAAAGTAAATGAAGAATAAATTAGATTTTAAACTTCTTTCAATTAAAATAACCTCAAATTTCATTAAAAAAATGCTTTCAGGCATTATTAAGATCGTAATCTGCAAGCACATTTTAGAATTTGTTTCTAGTTCCACTGATTATCCACAACCTACGTAAGTCCCTAGATAGTACAGCACAGAGAAGTTCCACTTAGGCCACGATGATTACAATAATATTTGGGTATTCTCAAGAAAAAGCCTTCCAGTCATTGAGACGCTATTAACTGATGTCAGGTCATATAACAGGTTGCAGCACTACACTGGCACTGGGAAATGAAGTTTTTAGTAATATCTTTGAGTATATGGCCTTGTCAAATAGCACAGTTTTAGCTCCCAAGAGTATCTTAGGCTTTGGATTAGCCTCATCTAGAATCCAATAATCAGCCATATCTATCAGCAGAAATCTCTTGAGCAGGACAGGCTGCAAGACTGTGCTCCAAACATGTCAAATTTAGCTGCTGTGGCAAAGTTAGTGCCAGAAAAGTTTCATGCTCAGTGAGTAAGATTTGACATGCCACATGCAGCTGCTCTAGCTTCCAGGAGACTGATCCAGAAACACATGTTAGCCTCTCCTGACCTGAGATATGGCAGGCTTCTTCACATCTTGCTTTGAAAAGTTACTAAGTGACTGCTAAACATGGTAGCAGCTGCTCTCAATAACTTCACTGGGACATGTCAGACACAGCACACCACCTCTCATGTTGTGTATGAGGACTGTTGCATTCAGGAGTAGAAACAGTACCTTCCTGTTTAATTCACATTTCCTTTTCTGAGCCAAGATGTAGGTCTCCTTTTCCTTCATCATACATCTGGTGCAAGGAAGCAACCTATGACATGTCGCCCTGCCTCAGCAACCATCAAGCTCCCTCTGCCCCATAAGCTCTCTGCACAGCAGCAGTCTCTTGGTGACACTATTTATCATCACGTATTTGGTGGCAATGCTGGCTTAAGGCACTCTCTCCCTTTCACCTCTGCTTTTTCTTCTTTGTCATACACTGTCCTCAACTGTACTGATACAACTGATTAGGAGGCTCAGCTGTAAATCTGACCACGGGAGTGATCCAGGTTAAAAGTGATCAGTTTCGTGATCCGTTCCATTGTATGCCCTAACTATCCCAGTTTATTTTTTTCTGCATTAATTGTGATTTATATAAATTTGAATCATATATAAGGTTTGATTTATACAGAAACACGTTACTGGTAAGATAGGACAAAAAAGGCTGTTACTATCAAGCCACACCAATGACTATTCAGGTACTGGCAACTTGCAGCCACTTAAAGAATGAAAGATATCAAATCACTTGCTTAACCACATGATGCTTTGTTTCCTACTAAATGAATGAGAAATGAAATAATGCTGAGCCACACGAAGCAAACACTTCCTTCTGAATCGACACAATCATTTCAGTCTCCTACCCTAGAAGAAAGCACTGCTTAAAAAAACCACCCAAAACCCAAAGAACAACCCCAAACAAAAACCCCACATGCTTAAAATCAAGCTATTTTAGTGGTTCAGAGGCTTCACAAACATTACCAAGGACTCACGTTAATGAGAAAAGGCTACATTATTTTTTTAAATGAACGAATAGAAGCAAACAAACAGGAGAAGCAGCTTTCATTCATCAATGCTTAATTGTTGATAAAATAACAAAGCTGGCTTTCTTATGATGACAATATGTTAAAAGTACTTTATAAAAAATGCAATCAACAGAAGACATCAGTGGATTTTAGTTCTAAGTTAATGCAACATCTGTAGCGCCCTGTTAGAACAGTTGATAGGGAATCAGAAAGGAAAAGTTGAGGGTGTACTCTTTTTTCTTATTTTAAGGAATAAAGAATTACTTCAAAAATGTTCCTGAAAAAGAGAGCCCCACTAAACTGCGACAGCAAAAGCTGTAAAGAATAGTCTAGATTCAGAACTAGTTATATGAGATAAGGCTGGGGTTGTTTTGTTTTTTCATGCTATAAAGGGTGCCTGAAGTTGCTTATCTATGCAGACAGGAAGGTCAATCCAATAGATTGAGCACCAGTTTGCAACTAAAATTAAACACTCATCATAGAATCACAGAACAGCCCAGGTCAGAAGGAACCTTGAAAGAATATCTGGTCCAATCCTTCATGGGACAGGGAGCCGAGATGAGATGATCTAGCACCATGTACAGTTGCATCTTTGCAAGTGATGGAGTCCCGGGGAGGTTGTTCCAGGGAATGATTGTGCTCCCTGTAAAAAATTTCTTTCTTATATAGAGATAATACCTCTCTCATAAAATTTGTACCCGTTGCCCCTTGTCTTGTCCATGTGGTGCCTTGTAAAGAGAGAGCCTCCATTCTCTTTTTCCACTCTGCGGCCTCTGGCTTCTCTGTTCCACGAAAAACTTCCTGCGTTACCACAGTCAAGCTAATTTTTACATGAGACACTAGCATAGAAATCAAGAAAAGGCAACAGGATTTCCCAAACTTAGAAAGGCGATATGAAATGCTCACGCAGTATAGCAACAAAGGTCACATAAATAGCTCAAGTTAATAGCTGTAAAAATAAGTATATATACACACATGTGTATATACATATATGGATATATACGCACCCAGGTGGTATTTTGCCAAGCACGCTTATCCATACTGTTGATGCAAGACTGTGGTATATCTGAGTGTATCCGTCAACATGGGAACAGACTGGACTGTCACACAGTACCAGATTAGGCTTTAACCATACCTTAGGTCACCTACGCAGCCTGTGTTAGTAAGTCTGATCTTCAGGTGCCACTGTGTCTTCCCTTAAGTGTAGGGACAACTAATGACTGTTGACTTCACTGGGTTTTATAAAGCCACAATAAAAACCCCACTGAAGTTTAAAAAAAAACCCCAGATATCACAATTAGGTAACGATGTATTAGTTTTTATTTCTATAACATCATGTGCTCAGTTTAACAAAGGCAAAAGGAAGAAAGTACTTGCACAAGTGTACTTACGCTCTAAACTGGTTGCTGATCAATTCAGTGGCACTGTATTTAAGTCATAGTACCCATCTGTACCACCGTACTTACCGTTTTTATCTTGAGAGCTGCGGTTTTTCTTTCACAGTGTTTAGACTACCAACTCTACTTGTCTTTTGAAAGGAAGGCAGTTGCTATTTTTGTCTAGTTAGTAATAACGAGAAAGGAATCTACAGATTTAGATTGTAACTAAGATGAAGTAGTTTCTCATAAATAAAAGCGAAGCGATGGCTCTACAGTCCTTGATATTGGACCTGTCTCCTTCAGCTTACTCAGCAGTAGAAGCTCGACCTGAACTGAGTTTTGAGGGAAGGAAATAGGGACGTATGTTTACATCAGCCATTCACATGGTCCACTGCTGCATGACCCAATAGCTGACCTTTTGTATTCAACAATATAGGCTGAGGTTTTTTTGTTACTAACATAAAAAAGAAACCTGTCAGTCAATTGCTTAAAACACTTCAGGGGGGAACCGAACAAAAACACTCACTGATAACAGTGTATTTTACTATATACTTAGACATACAGTCATGCTCACACACCCAGCAGCATATCTAGTTTTATCCATGAGCACTAAATATTTGATAGGAAAACAAACACACTATTTGTTATTAAGAAACTGTTATTAAACTACAGCATAATTACATTACTGCTTTCTCACATGTAAAATAACCAAGCAAACAAAACTCCCCCTGTGCTGCAAATTACTCCAAGTATATCATTAAATCCCCTTTCCCTTTGTGTTCTGACCTTTGACTTAACACACTTTGTTGCTTCAAGCTGTAGTTCAGCAAGACTATGCTCAACTGCGTTTCAGTAACAGCCGCAGCATCACATCCTTCACTATGATTCACAGAAAATTGTACCTCTATTTACAAAGGAAATGATGCTTCCTCTCACATTTAGGTTTGAGAAAAATCTATTTAGTTATTTCAGTTCTAGTGTAGTAGCAAAAAAAATAGTAGTTGAAAGCCTATTCATGTCTTGGAGAAGTCATTGCTTACACACTGAAATTGATTAAGCATTCATATTTTCAGAAAAATCTAGTCCTAAGAATCGGGACTATCCGAGTTTAAACAAAAATAGTTGAAGTAAAAACACTGCTTGCAATAGTACACTATTCAAGTTATGACCTTTCTATTTTAGTTTAGCATTTCTTTATTAAATTGAAAGAAAACTGTAAGGCATTAGTTTTTATGCTTCTGGTTTTTATTTGCCACCTAGATAAGTATGCTACATCAATGCATATAATACTGCTTTAGTAGGACCACTGGTAAGAAGTGCCATATTTACAGGTGCCTTTATAAATTAAAACACCCCCCAGAACCTTTCAGTCCTCAAATTTAAGGTCAATCTGAAAAAAAAAACAACAAAACATCCAAACAAAACCACATGCATACCGTTAGTCATCTACAAATCTCCACTGAACAGCATTGTTTGTATGACTAAACCTTAACTAACAGCACCTAACATAGAAAGCAATCTTCACTGAAGTGTGAAACTTAAGTTTTCTGTTAACGCACTGAACACTAGCTCCAGGGGGTGGAGAGACTGGGAAAACGTGTCACTCAATTTCAGTAAATCTCTTCAAACTACCCACAAACCACAATACTTGTGCTTTTTGCAGAACTGAATATAGTAAGAAATCTGAAGGCACAAACTGAAAGCTTCTTTTTCCCTGTTGTTTAAAAACACATACACACTAGACTTCGTAACGTTTCATGTTAAAAATTTTTCAAAAATAACATTTCAAATTCCCACTTGGATCTACATAACCTACTTGCCTACAAAAGCAACCCTGAAAATTAAATTTCACTCCTCCTAAATAATATGCTAAATTCTACCTTTATCATCCTTTTTACACCACCAGTAAGAGTACAAAACAGAGTTTGCCCTTCGATATGCAAAGACACTGGGCAGGGCAGCTACTTCTCTCAGATTTTATGGCCCCACCTATCACGTAACCATCAGACTGCACAGTTACGCCTGGGCCACAGTTTTACACTCTCACAATGGGCACAATGGGTAGGTATAGTAGCTTATGCACGAGACTTGACAAGTCTGCTCACCTTTCATGATACCAGCTTGCACCCTCTCTTTTTTGCCTGACCATCTTCACACCTCTAGCATGACACACCTGCTCCTCCAAAACATCCAGTCTCCCCGTGCCTCTGTTATCTCTTTAATCTCCGGTGATTGAGTTAGTGAATTCCACCACATCCCTCCCTCCCGCCCTCTCGTTTCAACTATATCTTCTTTATTGTTATCTATTCTTGCTTAGACACAGCACCTACTTTCTCTGTGCTGAAAGCAACGAAGATCCCCCTCATGACTTGCATTCAGACTTGGAGTTTTCCTGGAAGCTTTGCCAAGTTAACTTCCTAGCTCTACTGAATCACAGTCCATAACCTCAGTCACCATTCATCTCCATTGATTCACTTCTGCACTCCTAAAAAGACTGCTGTTTCCAAAACTTTTATGGAGTTTTTCTTTTGGAACAGATGCAGTTGTTCCAAAAGAAAAAACATTTACATAAGGCTGACGATAACAATCTTTTCTTCTCTGTGATATTAACGAGGACTTTTTATGTGCTTTCTACATATTACCGTGTATTTTTCTGGCCTCAACCTTCTCAATTACATTACACAGCATAAAGATATGGATTAGGTTTATAGCATTTTCAGTAAGTTGTAAAATGAAGAAACTGAGCCTCACTTGAATCTAGCTTCCCAACACAAAGTGCTCCAACCACTGAGCTAGTGAAAACAGAACAATCCCCTCTCTCCCAGCTGTTCTAAGGAAATATGTCAGTTCCCACTTGAATCATATTCTGTATTTATGTGCTTATGATCTTATTTTTATTATAAGCCATTCTTTAAAATATGCTGTTGTAGAGAAAATATTTAAACATTGCCTATAGTGGCAATTTCACCTAAAATCCAGAACTGACTCTGAAAGTCACATTGTAAAAACCAAGCACCCCCCATTTCAGTGGTCTGCACCAATCACTAATTTGAAATTCCTTTTTCATACTCTCCTCTACACAGTGAGGTTATTCAGTCTTAATTCCCTTTAGTTTTTTTCCCCCTTTTTTGTAGTGCTAACTTACCTTTAAAAAAAAAAAATCATTTTAATTTGAGAGCCCATACCAAGATCCTCTAATAGTACTGACTACTTTATTAATGGCATCATCATTTTCTGAACTAAGTATTTTATATAAAGAGAACCAGCAAACCCTGGAACTGGTTGCTCAGAGAAGTGGTGGAGGCCCCATCCCTGGAGACATTCAAGGCCAGGCTTGATGAGGCTCTGAGCAATCTGACCTAGTTAAAGATGTCCCTGCTCACTGCAGGGGGGTTGGACTAGACGACCTTTAAAGGTCCCTTCCAACCCAACACATTCTATAAAAAAAACCCAAACAACAAGAAAACCTGTTCAAATGCCAAAATCATAAAAAAGTATTGCCATATAAATACACGTATCTATTATTTTAACCACATATGTAAATGCATTTATTGGAGAGAAAGTAAATTCGAGAAAGTATGATTTGCTTACCTTTGAGAGTTCCATTCCAGGTCCACACTGTTTGCAGAGGATACAGTTTCCAGTGTGGTCCCTAAATTCTTGCTCTCTGCAATCTCCAGTCTCACAAATTACCCTACTCAGCTAAAAAAAAAAAACCCAAAAAAGTAAATTCAATAAAATATAATTAATCAATTAATCTGTGATTAACATATAATTTATACGAACTCTAAATCTAAGGAATAAATTCATATTTCTATCTTAAAATTAACTTTCTGCATTATAAAAAAAACTTTAAATATGGCAATGAAAGTTAAAAATCTAACTCCAAGTATGGATAAGTGGCTTGAATTTTAAAGGTTCTCAGTACTCAGTGACTTGCAATAATTTTACAGTTTTTAGAAGACATGCTTGATATTTGGCACTTGTGTAATGTCAAAACACTTAATTGTTTGAACATGAGTTTAGGTTTCTCACCTTACTCAACATTATGAAAAATATATATGACCATTTCCTAAAGCTACACTTTTCATGACACTAAGGTACGTCACATTACATTTTACTGCCGTGTTTCATTTATTTGTGATTTTAAAATTGTTTTTAATGATGCTATTACAATTGAATAAATTAACTAAAATCTATTCCTTTAAACAGAAGTATTTAGAGATTTTAAAAGGTCACTCAAACCTTTTGGAAACGTAAAAAGCACCCCAAACCTGTATGAATACTATTTATTCTAAATTTCATTATCACTTTATATTTAATGGGCCCAATGAGAGAATCCAATTTCTGCCTTCAAAGGCATTTAAGTACATTATCTGACAAAACCAGAAACTAAGGTTATGAGAAATACCATAAGCAGTAATATCAGCCATGCAAAGTCTCAGAATAATCACTGGAATCCTAACCAGGAACATTAGCAAACCCTGTGAGGTCCCTCAATAGAATTTTAAATTAAATGCTTACATACAGGCTTCCATCACAGAAAGAGCTCTCCACAACTGCTACTAAATTCTTACTTTGTGTATTAGTCTTTTCAGAAAGACCAAAGCTTTTTTGATAGCTATGAAGCGTTAATTACCCTTAGTTCTAGAGCTTGTCTCTGCAAGCCAGTGCTGAAGTACGCTTAGTAGGCAATGTAATTGTGTGCTATGCTATGTTCTGTGGATAAATTGAATACTCCAAACTCTTAAACTAAATATATTAGCATACTGTACTAACAGAAGGCCACTGCAAATTGCCTAGAATTCCTGCCATCTCTCTGAAGTGAAGCAGTATTACCTTTACAGCACTATATTCACCTATATTTTTTGCCCTAGTCCAGTTCTTCTTCCATGAAGAGGCTCACAAGGTAAAATGTTTTTAATTCCATGTGAGAAGTAGCAAGAAATTATATAAATCAGTTGACCAAGCTCACTTTTAAACTGACAAAATGCATATGTAATTGTCTGCATACACGTGTTTGAGACTTTTAGTGTTAGCAGTAATGCAGAAAACAAAAGAAACTATTCCTAAGTCTAATACAGTTTTTTTCAACATTCATCCGGGGGGAGGGGAGGGGGGAATAATTTAACTTACCAAATATGCTAGTAAAATTACGAGCATCTTCAGTTTGTCTTCTCCTTGTAATCCTTTAGCATCCATTTCTTACAATTAAATCTTTCTCCCTAGACAAAAAAAAAGGAAAAAAGAAAAAATCATTATATTTCACAATCTTGTTTAAATTGCAAAAGTCACAAGTCCATAGTACTTCATGTCATTCAGCATGTCAAAATATGTATCTGTTAATGACATTAAAATATTTCAGATGGACTCCTGGAAGCTAAACAACAAACATACACTTTAAAAATCATGTTCTTTTTTAGATGACAAGGCAACATACACAAAATTTCTATAGCCTTAATTCTCAAAAGGAGAAGAGACTGCTATCAGTCTAGATTAGAGATCAATAAAAAAACCCACAGATTAGACAGAAGTTTTGAGACTTTGCACCTCAGTAGCCTCGAAAAAAAGAGTATCAGGAAAGAATTAAGCTTGCTGCTGTTCAATTTTTATATTTTGAATGCTACAGAAATTTAAGACCCGTAATGTTATGAAAAGATTAAGAGAGAACAGTAATACAACAAACATCTCTCTATGCAATATGAGAGAAAAGGAGTCCTGCAAATCAAAGTTGACTTCGTTTGATTCAGAGAAGACAAAACAATAAAGCTAAAAGTCTAAAAGCTAAGTGATACAAACTGATTAAATATTAATTGAAATAGTCATGCTGAAATGAAAGGGATCTGGGAGAAAAAAATCCCCATTGCCTTCTTGGTTTCATATAATGGTATTCAGTGGAAAAAATAAAATAATTTATATACTTTCTAAATCGCTATAGGAGACAAAACTTTACATAAACGTGCAAGTGAAATAAAGACGCAAATGTAACTGAGTTGCTTAGAACTGAATGTCAAGTAACAATTCTAAGTCATATCAATTTATAATCATTATATTCCTTACTAATATTATTGTTAAAATGGAACATAGCACAGTTCTAACATAATTATGACCATCTATAGGATTCTTTATAAGTTTAAATGTATGTTTTATTTTAAATTTTAATATTTACTTTTGCTTGTGAAAATAGATGTGTGACATATCAAAAAAGAAACTGAATATCATAATAATTGTATATTTTTATGTCATTTCATGTAGAATTATCAATACAAACAATATCGATGAGCTGTACTAAGCCTAATGATCTAAAATATGGAGCTGTGGCACAATCTAAACAGTCTTCATTTTTCTGAGCAGGTCACCTGAAGTATGGAAAAATAATGAAAATTAAGAACAGCCTGATTAACTGGCCAGCAGATTCAGTACTTGCCATCTTATTGCAATAAAACTATATTAGCTTTATGCAATGAAGCCACATTCATCATATACATTTTTTCAATATGCAATAACTGGTAGACTTAATATTGTAAAAAACTTAGCATATAAAGAATTTATTTAAATCAATCAATATTGAAACAAAGCTAATGATGTATTTTTATGTTTGTAATATTCTAGTTACAATTGGATTAAAAAAACCAAATACCAGCTCTTAACAGAAAGCAGTACAGAATAACAAGCAGTATTAAAAATGTTGCTGGTCATGCTGATAACTCGTATCTCAGCTTTTGGAGTCACCATATCTGTTACACGTTGATCTTATAGCATGGACCTCAAAGATTTTTAGAACATAGAAAGCACATGGAGAAGCATGCTGTATTAAAACACATTTTGTTGACTTAGGTGTGGACATTTTCTTGCACCTGTGAAATATTTTCTATTTAAAAGAAAATCTGCTGCCTTTTTATACTCTTGCCAAATTCAATACCTTCAAACATCAGGACTTCCAAAATCCAGAGTAAATTTCCCAAATCAGGTATTTTAGAATTGCCATCAAACTATTACAGTCTTCTCCAACTCGTCTACACATTTTACTGTGCTTCAAATTTGTAGACTGACCATTGTGTGTATGATGCAATCTCATGCCTTTAGGTCTATGATGTAATACAAGATATCTTCTAGGTAATTTGTCTTTTATAATCATCAGATCTTCAGTAGGTTTAGTAGCACCAAAACATGTTCCAATCATTTCAGTAGACATCTGTAAATGCCTGTGGTATTGTATCATGCAATCATTGTGCTTACCATCTCAGTTCCTACCAAAAAAACCCCAACGACTATAACATACGAGGAAGACATTAACTGGTGTACAATAAAAAATTAACTTATGATTAAGTTGAATATATAAGCAAAAGGTTTATTTTCATGACATTTTGATAAAAATAATGGGAATGGTTAAGGCACATTAATAACTCGTCATATTCAAAGCAAGTCCCGAAGAAGAGATAACTGTGCCAGCTGCTTGTTTCCTGTTTCTGTCTCCAATTTGGTCACAAGCCCTGCTTAAAAAGCAGGCACTGCAGCACTTAATAATAGGTTGCCATTGGGCAAATTTGTTCTCTCTTTATATCAAGTGGCATTACACTGATGTCTGTTGGACACATGCCATTCACCTCATATGCATTCAAGTAAGAAGTAACTATAAGAATTTTTTGCCGCTAAAGTAGAGGAAAATAGACAAAACAGAAGTTCAATACATTTAAACATTATTTGTTCTTATTTGGATACTGATATTTACAATGCTGAGTTGCATTATCCTCATTTTTATTAAATGAAAGAAAACCGTGGACACAGATTCTTGAGATCAGTAAATCATTCCAAATGCATCTTTTTAGGTTAACAGTAATGCGCTTGCCCAAAATACTCACTGAAAAGCAATCATCATTGGTAACGTACTAAACTCAAGATACAGAACTTCCATTAAGAAATGCGGTTGCATAGTTTTAAGGTTGTGTGGGGCCTACTATGCATATGTATAAAGAGGGCAACATCAAACAGAAAATTGGGAACATGTACTAAATGTAGTGTGGAAGTAAGAACTTCCAACCTTCCAGGGTCCTAGAATCCACTGTCCTCCAACATTTACTCCTATGTTTACTTGCTCTCCTGGGTAGTACTCATCACTCTATTTCAGGGTCTATTTCAGAGTCAGAAAAATATTGCTTCCTCCTCTCCAAAAAAATAAAGTTTCACCATGAACGACAAATCACCTCAAGACTCGAGGCAGCATGATTAAATCATGGCCTACTAGCAGGTTTCTCATACATATAATCATCGAAATTTGAAGTCAATGTCATCCATCTTCCAAGGGAAACTTCAGAAGAGGTGAAGGGTCCCAACTTCAAATTCACTTAACTTTCCTAGATCTTATTAGTTTCCCCTATTTGACTTGACATTCATACTTAACGACTTTTCATGCTGTCCATAATACCGGCAAAGAGTACTCTGAGAAGTTCTGGATGAGAAAAAGAGGGATGAAAATATAATAATTTTATCTTGCCAACAGAGGTCTCTAATATCCAACAAATAGGATCTCAGCTCCCTACTAACCACTCTGTTTCCCACCTGCAGCTGTCAACTGCATGCAATAAAATGACAAGGAGTGGCAGATGGCTTTGGCAGAGTCAGTGCCCCACAGGCAAGAAACAAGAGAAGGGAAAGTACTTACACTGCTGCAATAATAAAGACAAAGGGAAAAAGTCAGGGACAACAACCTCCACTACAGAACTTACACACTGTTATTCTGTCTCATACTTCTAGAATACCTCCCCTTTACACCTTGCCTGAAACCCTTGTACTCTTCCACTTTGTGAAGTAAATGAGATCTTGCCTGACCACATTTGCTCCAACTGCTCATGGGCCACTCCAAGGGTCTATGTGGGGAAAAAAATAATAATACTGTCAGCTAGGCAGCATTCATCACATTAAATATTGTGTTGAATAAATCCATATCTTTCAGAAGCTGCCATACGTTAAATTTGTACAAAATTAGGCAGCTATGAATTTATTTCTAGACTTGTAAAGACAGAGATAGAAGATTAAAGTTGGAACATTGCTGGTAATAAAAAATATTTATATCTATTTTAGGGGCTGAGAGAGGAGAGAAAGGAGATTTACACATAGCCAGGAAATATTTGTGCTCCTTCTGAGTACCATATGCTTTGCGTTATGTTAGCTGAAGTACCTGACTTTACAGGAATAATGGTGATAATAATTTAACACCCCAAAGAAGCATCTCTACAGTGTCCTCACTATCATATACAGCATTTACAAAATGCATTATATCCCAGTGCCTCAAAAAGGGTATAATAAGCAGAACTTGAGAATGAACCACATAATTCATCCCTGGTTTTGCTACTGACAAGCGATGTTCCAAATCCATGCCAGTAAAATTATGTAAAATAGTTTATCATCCATGTTCTTCAACATATCCAGACTATCATTAATTAGAAACTAGAGTGAAGCACCATAACAAAGGTGCAATGTGGTGACATTTTTCCTACACTTAAATAAAGCTTTTTACAGGATCAGAACCTGTGATTCACACGAGAACTCCTAATCCCATTGAAGTTGATGTGACTATTCATACAAATAATGAATAATTCTCTGTTTCAACATCAAAACTGTGGTAAAAAAAATGTTGCTCCTTTTAAATACATCTCACTCATCACAACTTCTAGGAGACACTAGTTTGCTAGATGAAACCTCAGCATAGAGCTATGTTTTTACATATTTGTACTTAGAGATGTGAATAAAACAAAATGAGAATGCCAATATTAGATTCATATTTCATTTATAACAAAATACACTGTGTGTCTTTCTTCAAAGTAATTTTTAAGAATCATAAATTATAAAGCATTAACACGTAACTATTGCAATGGTGCAATGACAATGTGTTACATTTATCAAGCCACCCTTTAGCGGTTTTGGACAGCATGCAATGTCTTAATTCTCAGCATTCTCTTTTATTAGGATTGCAACTGCAAGTTGTGGAAACTGATATAAAGGTAATTTATTATCTCCTTAACTGACAATTTCAACATGTTATTACTGAACTAATAAAGAAGTTTACTTCTACTTCTAAAAAAAAACCCCACCTTTGCTTATATGGTAAAAAGCTTCCAGTTAATAAACCTAACTTGTTTTACATGTGATGGTGAAGGTGTGCTTGAAGGAGATTATGCAGTAGTTAACAAAAACAAATCTACCTACCAATTGAATCAATATGCCATTTTTGCTTATACTAAATGCTATTGAACTCCTTTGTTAATTTGATAAAAGCATTCATTTAAGGTAGTTGTAAGTATAAAGGCGGTAAATAGGTATTAAGTATCAAGATATTTCAAGAATATCAGGTAAAGCTTTCAGTCCAAGGTCAGGTCAATGGAGACAGACATCAGAAAAGGAAGTCAAACAACCAAAGGCTTTTCAACAGAACCATAACTGTGTCTTTTCAACCCCTTACCAGTCAAGAGAAAAAGTTACTAGCTCCTGTTCCTTCAACTCCAGCTCCAAAATTGTTTGGAGCGAACAGCAACTTATTTATGCAGTAGACACGAGAAGAGCTTGAGAACAAGAAAGACCGACTTTCAAGGGCTTTTTGTTCGCGGCACTCGGGACCGGGGAGGAGGGAGTTACTCTCGGGCTGTCGAGATCTGCAAAACCCAGCAACATCAGCTGCGAGTCTCTCTGACTGCGCGGTGCCCCTCGTACCCACCGTGGGACGCCTCGGGGACGGTTAGAGAACAGCAGAGCTGGAGCCATCCCGGAGAGGAAGGGACCCAGCGGAACCCCCCCCTCCGCCTCCCCTCCCTCCTCCCCCGCAGCCTCCGCTTTCCGCGGAGGGTCGTTCCCATCATCTCTCCCGCCGCTCCCTACGCGCAACGGCAAGGCAGAGCGGGTCGGTGCCCGGCAGGGCTACGGCCACTGTCAGGTCAGCGCCCAGCCAGGCCGGTGCCCCGGGAGGAAGCTGCGCGGATCCCCGGGGAGAGGAGGCGCCTTTGCTTTCCCCTCCGTGGCCGCCCCGCGCCGCGCACCCGCGCCTCAGAGCCTCCCTCCTGCCCGAGGAAGGGGCGCCCCTCTGAGGGAAGGGGAGGGCCAGGCACGCTGCGAGGCGGAGGGGATCGCGCCCGTCCGGATCTCCCACGCACCCACCTGCCACGCCGCGGCCTGCTGGCCGCCCCCGGCCGCTCGCCGCCGAGCAGCGCTCGCCCGGCGCCCGCTCCCTCCTTCAGCTCCCCCGGCTGCGGCTGCGGCTCGCCCCGTCACCCCGGCAACGCCGCGCCGCGCCGCGCCCCGCCCTCCTCCGCTGGGGGGGCCGGGCTCAGGTGACCGCAGGCAGCCAATCGGCGGAGCCTCCGGCCCACGTGCCCCGTGGCCAGGAGACGCACGCCCGCGGAGGCAGCCGCGGGAGGGAGGGGCCGCGCGGCCGAGGGCGGTTGGGCGTCGCGCGGGACCCGCGGCGGGAGCGGCCGTTATTGGCCGCCGCCTCAGGGGGCGGGAGAGGCCTCGTCCTCTGTGAGGGGCTGCCCGCCTCCGCCCTTAGCTCTCCTCCCTGCCGGCAGATCGCGCCTGGTGGTGAGTGGTGGGGTGTGTCTTGTACTAGTGGTGCGAGCCAGGGTGAACCGCAAATGAGGCACTCGGGTCCCTTTTATCCTACCAGGAGGGTGGTGGAGACTCGCTGTGCACACCTAGGTGGTTCATTGTGGGCTGCGGCTGCCACGCTGTCTCCGGAGGCAGCCTGGGCTTGGGGGGCTGCAGCCTTGGTGTGGCTGATCTCCCTCAGTAGGAGCCCAGGCTTATAAGTGCTTATGGCTGCCTAGCCACAGACATTTGGGCTGCTGTTAAATGGCTTGGCCAAAACCCTTTGCTGCCATTCAGAGAATGAGTGTAAAAGGAGTCCTTGTAACTCACCAAACTCCTTTCTGCCTATTCCACCCAAAGAGCATGATGGAGGATGACAATGCACTGCAAAATTCTCTCCAAAGTACTTGAGTAGCTTTTTTTCCTGCTAGCTCAGAATCTGAAATGTTTTTCAGTTCTGCAGGTAACAAGTTACCCAGCTATAAGCATAGAGTCAATATCAAATGGGAGTTTAGAAATCCAGCTCTTCACAGAGAATAAATTGTTCAGTCATTAGAAAGGGTGTACTTTACTGCTACGTAGTGTGACATAAATGCGGAGTTTTCCTGAAGTCAGTGATGCTCCGACATTGGTAAAACCAATCTTGGAGACCCTGGTGAAAGAACTGCTATCACAGGGATTTCAGGTCATTATTTTTACCTCTAATGAAAAGGTTAATGATACCACTACAGTCTAGACAATTGTATGCATACACTGGGAACTGAGTCAGGTTCTGAAGAGAATGAACCAATGGCTATACTTGTCAGTAAAGCATTTTCAAGTAAACAGAATTTTTGTGAGCTTCTCACAGATAAAATTTTGGAGTTCACCAACCATGTGGACTTGTATAAAAACAAGTAGCGCTTACTGCAATACAGCAAGATGTCTGTGAAGAGACAAATGGTTGCTGCAAAATTAGTTGTTTTCAATTTTAAAAAAAATTAACTAACTCAGAATTTACAGGGATTTTCTTGTAACTATCTTATAAAGGGCCTTCAAAGGAGAGTTTTGCTTCAGGACCCTTGCCAGAAGGAGCTCTGCAAGAGCCTGGAATTTCTGTGAGGAATGGCATGCTGCAGCGCAACGGCGGCGCATCTGTTGTGAAAGGCAGCTGCTGCACAGCACTGAGCATGCTACATCCTCTTGCTGTTTACAGACAACTGTTTTGTATGTTATCTGTTTTCTGTAGACACCAGTGAAATGCATTGCCTGAGTTTTTCTTAGAGTCATCACGTGTGTTTCAGATACTCGTTTTAAAGTAGTATAGTTAGACATAATAGATGTATTAAAACATACCAGAGTTCTTAAAGTGTTGACTAAACACTGGCGATTACCATATAAAGAAACGTTAAGACTTTCTCATCAGACAGGGGGTTACTATGCCAATGAATTAAGAGCAATGTGTAGTCTGTAACACTGAAACTTAAACGTTTAACTCCCTGTTGTAGCATGTAAAATATTTTCTCTAAAGGTAAAATGTATGAGTTAATTCCCTTCATCATTGAAAGATGTTGGAAATGCCAGGGTTTCTTTTGTTTTAAATCATGATGCTTCTTCTAAGGAAATGGAAGAAGTGAACTGTTAGAGCAACTAGTATAGATGCAAGATTCTCACTACAGTAGAGAAAGCAGAAAAGAAATATTTGGAAAGTAGTTTCAGCTGACCCCTTTGATAAGACTAAGTTGCGTGACATATCTGATGTGGAAGCAGAAATTGTACAGCAATAGGAAGTTGTTATCTCCATATCTCAAATGCTAACACAGTTTCCCCAGTCAACTGTGAGATAGATCTAGTCTTGTTATGACAGCTGTTGGAAACTAATGTCAGTATAACTGTGCAGTATCTTTTGATAGTCTTAACTATTACAAACCTTAAAATATGCTTATGATGTTATCTAAGGCACACTGTTTGGAAATGGTTCTATTTATAATCAGAAATTGCTCAAGCTATTTTAATAAATAAATAATATACTTGTGAGTTTCCTAGTCTGATTTGCTTGAAAAAGCATTGTGAATTTTTTTCTTTCTGAAGACTTAAGCCTGAGGATTAATTAATGTTTATACAGCACTTTGTAAAAGCAAAGTTGCAAGTGCCAAGAATTATTATTATTTAATCTTTAAAAATCAGATCAATGAAAGACTAAACTGTCAGAGAAGTGCTATTTAAAATAACAAAAATGCTGAAAATCCTCTCCCCACCCCTTAAATATCATAGAATCATAGAATCATAGAATTGTTGAGGTTGGAAGGGACCTTTAAGATCATCGAGTCCAACCTTTAGCCTACCCTGACAAGAGCCACTTCTAAACCGTGTCCCTCAGTGCCCCATCTACCCTTTTTTTAAACACCTCCAGAGATGGTGAATCCACCACCTCCCTGGGCAGCCTATTCCAATGTTTAATAACCCTTTCAGTGAAAAAATGTCTCCTAATATCTAATCTAAACCTCCCCTGACGTAACTTGAACCCGTTTCCCCTCGTCCTATCACTTGTCACCAGGGAGAAGAGGTCAGCCCCCATCTCTCTACAACCTCCTTTCAGGTAGTTGTAGAGGGTGATAAGGTCTCCCCTCAGCCTCCTCTTCTCCAGGCTAAACAACCCCAGCTCCCTCAGTCGTTCCTCATAAGGTTTGTCCTCCAGGCCCCTCACCAGCTTTGTAGCCCTTCTCTGGACACGCTCCAACACCTCAATGTCCCTCTTGTAGCGAGGGGCCCAAAACTGAACGCAGTACTCGAGGTGGGGCCTCACCAGTGCCGAGTACAGGGGGATGATCACTTCCCTAGTCCGGCTCACCACACTATTCCTGATACAGGCCAGGATGCTGTTGGCCTATATATGTCCCACTGTGCTTTCATTTCAGTCTCACATACAGACAAGCAAAGATATTTTTTCAGTTTAAATGGGTTAATACCCATCTGTGTTTAAATATGTGGGATGATTATCCAAAATCTTAAGGACTTTCTACAAAATGAAAAAAAAATCTTTTATTTCTGGAATGCATTTCTAGGGACTAAATATTGCAAATATTTTTATATGGAAGTCCTACTCATAAGTGTAATCTATCTGATTAATCAGTGTTACTTCTGTGTGCAGCTTTACCCATTTGTGTGAAGGGTCAGATCCTTATAGTTTAATTGTATTAGACTCACATACTTATTTTGACTTCTGAGGAAAAAGAATCCTTACATTATTTTTTAAAATTGCTTCTCTCTCTTCTTTACAGCAAACAGAGGCATGGTTTAGAAATAATTTTCCTCAGAAAATAAATGTACATGTTAGAAAACTAGCAACAAGCAAGAGAAGACTGGAAAGGTAGAGAAGATCATCGAGGAAGTATAGAATTAATAAATAAACCCATCTTTTCAGGGTTACAGAAACATGTTTTAGTACATCATTGTCATTTCAGAAAAAATACTGAATTTTGTGTTGGCTATGCCTTAAACAATATTCTTCCTTGACAGCTATATGCATATTATTCATGCAGTGCTAATTACTTTCCTTATAATGTAATTGACTTGTTAAGTCAGAATATGAATTAATTGGTGGCATAGAAAAGTAAATGATACCAAGTCAGGCCTACTTAATCTCTGTCTGGCATACTATCTCTTGATATTCAGTAAATTTAAAATTTATATATACAAATATACTTTTAATTAGAAGAAGCAAAGTTTGCAGACTGACTAATGAAAGCTGACTACATTTATCTGGAAGTGTTGATAACTTAATCTTATTCAGATGCAAGCAGACTGTTAAAATTTGAGTTTGCATGTTACTGTCATGCATACTGAAATATGAACATCTTGAGGGTCCTATGGACTGATTAAACCTCTTAAAGAATAGCTTTCAAACAATGCTTAACAGCTATCAGTTATGTTGACTTTTAGTTGCAATTTGTTAATAAACAGATGTACTTAAAATTTATATACACTTAAATGTAGATTTAAGAATATATGTCTAAAGTCAGTATTTCAGAAGAACTCACTATCCACCATTAAGAATAGATTTTCAAAGAGCTCAGTGCCTGGAATGTTGAACTTCTTTGCAAGTCTGGCCCCAATTATGGGTTCTAAGTTCTTCTGAAAATCTAAATTATATTTAAATACCTACAGAAGGAGCTCGAGTCTTATTTTAACAGACTGGCTCCAGCTGCAGGCACGGAACGCTCATGGATTTGGCCCAAACTCGCCCAAAAACCTGGCCCTTTAAAACTGCAAATGTATAGTGAATAATCCTAATGTTCTAATGATTGTTCCTTTATAATGAATTTCTGGAGTAGATGTCTTACATTTTTTTAAACACGGTACGTGTTCATAAATTTGAATTTGAGGAACAGAATACAAAATAGTGTGAATGAAAATTGCTTCACTGAAAAAGGAGCAAAACTTCCATGAAGTTCAGCAAAACCAGGTGTTCGCTCTGAATAAGCTTAAGATTTCTTTAATTTCTTTATTAAAATGTCTTAAAGGAATCTTCTATAATCAGATTAAAATGGTACTTTATTATCAAGATTTCTTTTCAGATGGCATGGTTGAACTATCATCTCTTCAATCTTGAAACGAAACTATTTCCCTTTTGTATGTAAGGATGGTATAAGTTTAGTTCTAATAACTTGTGGAAGAGGAGATTTTTTTCATCTCAAGTATGGAACTATTAGGATTAAAAGTGTTACTTGAAGAAGTCACAGTTTAATAAAAGCACTGAGAGCAAATAAAGTATGTACAGTGTGAAAGAAATACAGTTGGTCTTTTCTTAGAAAATAAATGCTCCCCTAAGTCACGTAACGCTTGTATTCGAACATAACTTCACAAAACTACAGGCAGTAGGTATGAGCAGTGCACACCAAAATCTTATATACCCCAAAAATATTGAAAAAAAATTTGATTTTTCTTCAGTTTTCAATTGTCTATATATTCTAGACAGTCTACTCTCAACATAATTCTGAGTTGCAAATAAAATGCTGCGTAAATTATATATAATCTTTCAATTTTTGTACACACAGTGATGTGTAGTATTACTGTTTATGTGAGCTTTATAATTTCTTAAAATCTTGCAAACAAAACTGAAAAAAATACAAAATCCAGTACCTGTTATCTGATGATGTTTTCCAGTGCCCAGGCTTTCTGCAGCTTAATTTCACTCTGCCAGAGCTTCTGTATTAAATGCTTTTACCTCCTTAAAAAAAAAAAAAAAGTATGTCAGCACAAGCCCAGACGAAACTCCAAATCCGGGAAAATAAAATTAACCATGCAGATCAAAGGCAGACGAGCACTGAGACCAAATGCCTGTAATCTGATCAGTGATCAGTTGCCATACATCAAAGGCAGTGCTTTGGAGAGGAAAAAAAAGCTCCTTTTCCAGCAGGTAGTTGCACTCTTAAATTCTGCCTTTCAGTACTCTGGTTCTTTTGTTAAAAATCGATCCCTAGCCTTTTTTCCCCCTTTCCTTGCTTGTGCTGGGAGAACGCGCACGATTCTGAAACGCTTGGAGTTGAGTGGCTGGATCTGTAGCTTTTGAGTTCCCAAGCTGTGTTGTGGATTGTGTGTTGGAAGCTTTCCCCAGTGCCAGCGGGTTCCGCTTTATCCCTTTCATCTCGCTGAGCTGCAGATCCCATGACATCATTCGATGCTGTGGGACTGGTTAGAGAGCTATAATACAGCCTGTGGGGGAATACAGCTAAAGAGCAACAAGAGTTTGCATGATTTCTAATCGGGTTAGTCCATTGTAACAAACCCAAGGCTCACTTCAAAGTTTTCCTTACATTAAAGTTTCCTCCCAAGAAGGGAGAATAGTGTAGCTATAAGATTTTCTTAAAAAGATGCTTTATAATTTTGCCTGCAACAGGAAGTTGCAATTTTCCATAAAGTTCTGGGTCAGTTTGCAAGGCAGCTGTAATACATGACAGAAAACTACTTTTGTTTCTCTCTTCATTGAGATTTGGAGACGAGGAAATGATGTATTTTGTGCACTGGAATTGGTTTTTTGCACTGGCAAAATCAAGCACAATGGAGCATGCTCTCAGTCCCTGATTCATGTCTTGCTACTTTCTGTGTGGTGGCCTTTTGCAAATCATTTTATTTGAGCCTGATTCATCTGTGGCTCATGATTCCTTTACGTAAATGAGCTGTAAAGCTGCCACAAGGAACTCTCAGAAGCTTTTTAGTGTAAAGGCATTTTTTAGCTGGGGTAGATTCAGAGTGGTTTTCATTGAGCTGTCAGCAGAGGGAGGCTTTTGGGGGAGTAAAAGTATATTGACAGACATTCTCCATGCTGCTGCAGTTCAGAGACACAAGAATTGTTGGAGGGTCCTGCGCAGCCCTGGAAAGCAAGGGAATTCTCAAGGCTCTGGGACTTGCACTGTTTCAGTACAGAGGAAATGCAGAAGAAACGTAACAATTTCTTTTTCTCTGATCTGAAGCAAGGTTAGCTTTTGGCACAAAGATTAATTCATCCGTCTATACTTCAGCTGTTAATAAAACGTACAAATATCAAGCAGGATGGCTTTTAGGATAATCAGCCATATTGAAGATATCACTGAAGTTCTCATAACTGTATACCCCATACTTTGGGCATACCACAAGTGCAGATGAAAGTGATAGAAGCATGTCAACTGGTAGCCATTGGTAGACTCCTGCAAATATTTCCACACTGAGTAACTGAGAATTCATTTAAGAGGCAAAAGTAAAAAGAGGAAATATGCTAGTCACGGTTGCCTTGAGCATTAAAACCAAAAGTAAACAATCAGCAGATAATGGGTACTGCATAGTCGAGTGCCAGCGCGATAAAGTAAGTGTCCTGTTGATATTCCGCATTCTGTACCTCGTTTGGGGGCTGCAGCCTCCTCCTTGTCGCCGCTGTCCCCTGCCAGCCACAGGGCGGGCTCCCCGCCTTCGGCAGCCCGGGGTGAGCCGGGCCCTCGCCGCCCAGCCCGCCCCAGCTCGCTGCCCGCCGCCCCTCCGGGGTGCTCCGGCTGCACTCGGTAGATTAGGGAGCCTTCTGCTGGTGGGATGATGTACTGTGGGCAGCACTGGCACGGTAGTGAGCACTGTGCTTCATAGTGATGGTAATTAACGTTTCCAGAAAGCTTTGAGATCCTTATAAGGGGTACTAGAGAATGTAATTTTGTTGTTAGTTGGACATAGTTTAAATACTGTTTTGGATCATCTATCCAGGTAGGCCTTTGGGGGATGTTCTGGTAATTGAGATGGAGAGGTGTTGCAGGTACAAAGGAGTATCATGCAGGTAATGAATCCGACTTTCAGGAATACACTGCTGGAAAAATATGTAAACAAACCATAAATTTCTCTCTTTCTCTAATTTCCACTTCCATCTATTATAAATAAAAGAAAATTATCCAGGCTGCTTACTTCTATTTTAACATTAATTTGCACTCTTCTGACATACACCTTCCCCCTACTCACTAGGAGATTTTTTGATAACAGTCCATTTGTCGCTTTCATGGTAAAACTGGAAATTTCCTTTGGAAATTTCCTGGAAATGCTTATGTTGAAATAAAATTTACAGATGAGCTGTCTAGCCCTGAAATAACACTTTTCTGTTAATTTCAAAGGTGCTTTTCTTTAAGAACAATGCTGTTCACAGAAAGCACCTTTTAGTTCTCTGGATTTTAAGCAAAAGCAAGTCCTGAAGGTCTATTAGAGGTCTTTGATCTTTCTTTTGTACATATGAAAAAGAGAAGTAAGGTTAATTATTACCAATTTAACCTTCTAAAGCTTAGGCCTTGCATTTTGCATTTATGACACTATTTTTAACTGTGGAGCCTGGAAG
Organism: Larus michahellis; assembly: GCF_964199755.1. NCBI lineage: Eukaryota > Metazoa > Chordata > Aves > Charadriiformes > Laridae > Larus > Larus michahellis. The sequence goes on from NC_133896.1 coordinate 201,398,893, forward strand.
CCTGAACAATCTGCCATTTCCTATTCTACAGCTTTCTCAAAATTTGATCAGAAGTATGTAATAATTACCACAATTGTCTATATAATTCAGTATTTTTCCAGAGGTTGATAATAATATTTCCTCCGTATATAAAATGAGGATAATACATATATATTGTGATTTGTATAAGGCACAGAACAGACTAGTACCAGAGCCAGAAATAGAACCTATGTAATGTGACACTTCACTTACACCTTCTGATCATCAGCTCATGCTTCCTCTTGTAGTCACTAATCCAGCAAAGCATTCAAGCACAAGTGGTCTGATTAAAATCCATTAGACTACTCACTAGACGTTTGATTCTAATCACTGAAATTACTGGGGTAGAATCTGACCTGAAATTACTGGAACTGGGTATGCAGTTTATATTCACTTTTTAGGTATCGAAAAAGCTTTTCTAGAAGAAGTGCTTGTGTTTCCTGTATGAAACCAGAGAGAGAGGTGTCTCTGAAGTCCTGCAGAGGGAGATGCTGTCTTCCCAATTCATTGCTTAAACTTTTCTGAACTTGGAAACAATCTTTCTTGAGAAATATTTGGTAGGTTTACCATTCTCTTTTTACTATGTGAGAACCTCAAGCTCTTAAGGAGGTTGCTTCATTTTTCTCCTAAATGTTAGGCAAGTATTAGAGAAGGCACTATGTTAGGCAGGTTAGATCCCATTTTAGGAATGTTTAGGGAAACAGAACAAAGCTCAGAGCTGCTATTCATGCCCAAAGTACTTCATTGGGTAAAGCCATAAAGGATAGTCAGCTGATAGAAATGACAACTTTGTGGACATGTTTCTTAGAAGAAACAATCAAACCTATCAAACAATTGACAGTGGTTATACAAATCCCTGCCCCATGCTTAACAAGGATCTTCTAGTATTCACGCTGTGCCTAACATACTTGTATCATATACATCAAACAATTTACCATGTTGCTTTATATACATGCTGTCTGCATCTCTTCACTGTACCTATTCTTTCACCTTTCCTCTACTTCAGTCTATAGGCACTCCAACAGAGGTTCAGAAAGAAGTCAGGAATCATCACAGGAAATGCAGTGCCATCATTATAGCCCACTCACTGGCCATGCAACCGTTGTTTGTGCTAACCACAGCCTTTCCAAGTGTGGCATAAATACAGGATATCCTATTAAAAATGTCACGCTAGAAACATCAGTGCAGTTGCAAGCTTTCATCATACACATGTACTGGGACAGATGTGTCCTGGTGATCATTGATGGCCTGCTGATTTATAGAGACAATTTTCAGAGCCTTTTGTGGCAGGTCAGCACTGGCTCTGAAGGAGTAGTTGTTGGTCTAGGCGCCCACTGTAGTCAGAAGGCCTGATCATCACTCTTCTAAAGCATTAGGGGGATATCGTTCCATGATACTGGTCAGGCCTGTGGTCAGGGGAGATGCTTTAGAATACCCAAATCCATCCTCCTGCATGATCTGCATTGCTAACACACTGTTTCTGCCTTATCACACCTTTGTTATCAGTCCAGGTATTGCTGATACCTACTCCCACTCTGCTGCAGTGCTTACAATCTCCTTGGTAGTCATAAGGTTCATAATAACTTCAACTACAGCACCTTTAGGCAGAAAAATCAAGACCCTTTGGTATTTCCTGAAAGACTGGCTCACTGTTATCACAGTGTATGTCACCAGACTTACCATAATCTGCAGCACTCTACACAGTCATTGCAGAGCAACTTGTTCTAGTTAACACTAGCTTTGAATGTAGCCCCAGCAGTATTTCACTTTCAGGGAAAAAGCTCTGTCTGCATTTATACGTGCTGCACTGTCACATCTTTGACCTCCTGACTTATGAGGAGAAAACAGCTTTGGTTTGCTTCTCTTTGGTCGTGAATTTTTATTGCTGTTTGTCTGTGTTTTTTCCCCGTACCTCTTCGTAGGACCCAGCTTTGACTGGTTCCCTTATAGGTGCCCTATGATCTAAGCAAAATGGAGATTTTTGGTTCTTGGCTCACCAGGTGAATCACTCTAAGGGAAGCCTCAAGGGCATTCCCGCATCTAGATAATGTGGAAGGTTGGGAATTTGGCTTTGAGGTTGTCCTCAAGGATAATGTAGATGCACCCTGTAGGAAGTATTAGTTAATTCACTTGTGATTGGGAGTCAGAAGTTGTGGTTTTATTCCTGGTTCTATCACATGGGTATGACTGGAGGCAAGTTACTTTTTCTCACTGGGTTAGATCCTCAGTTGTATAAGTTATAGCCAAAATGAAATCGAAGGAGCAATGGCATTTTATGCTATACAGCCATCCAGTCCCCCCCCAGTATGTTTTTGTATCTCTTTAAAAATAATGTAAAGATAATTGTCTGTAATATTGTACTTGAGATAATGCAAAGCAATTCTGTGTGAATTCCAAAGCAAAATAACCTGGTTCTGAAACTTCAAAAGTTTCTGTATTTAAAGTGTTTTTGAAGAGTAAGAATAATAAGCATCCCTAGGGCACTATTGCGTTTCTTACTTTACTGTGCACTGAAGTTTCACAGCCCTTAGCTGTCCTCACACACATCAGAGCAGTGAATCAACAGCGACAGAGTTGTGTCTTTGTAATTGTTCCTTGTTTCATTGAATGAAAATATAAAGTTTCTTCCCTCTTTTACATCGAGTTTTTCTACCTGTTAGTGTGGCTGAAGCACTGCCCCAGCATGCAAACTTTAATAACATAGCATTCTTTCCAGAGGTGCTGGTGGAGTTGTGTCAATGAACTGACTTCCCCCAAGGCTGTTGGAGCTTGATCAGCTATATTGTTCATGTAGCTAGAAAAGGAGATTCGATAGACCCATGATTTTGTAATTTGTATTTCTGAAGCCAACAGATGTTTTTGAGGCACTATGTTTTCAGCCATCTTTTAAAAAATGTATGTAGATAGTAGCATGCCCTTCTCTTCAGAACATTTTATTATCCAATCTTTACTCTTAAAGCATGCTAAGGTCTCAATCAGGTTTTACCATGTTTTGCTAGATGTTGCAAAAAACAGCATAAAAAAACCCCAACAATCCTAATCCATATCTAACTGTTCTATAGAAGTGGTAAAGAAAGCAGGCTAAGTGGGAAGAAAGGGAATGGAGAAACAAATCTGATATGTGCAATTAACTGATCAGAAGTAGAGATCACAGCTGGCCACCTGCCTAGTTGTTATCAAAACACATGTTTAGAAGTATTCCCTTAAGGCAACTCCAGCAAAACAATTCCTAAAAGATTGTGAAGTTAGTTTCAACTAAAAAGAAAGTTCTTATTTTAGACAAAATGATGTTTATAAATACTTATGTCTGATCATAGAGCGACTGTAGTCACATGACTACACTTCTGTCTTCCAACATTTGCTCAGTTTTGCCCTTTATTTTCACTTTGTAGTTCAGAATTTTCCCCATTTAAATAAAACACCCGCAGCCTATCTGATAGATCTTATACCACTTCTCCCTTCCTCTTCCCTTTTTTCTGTCAATCTTAACCAGAATTGGCCCTCTTTCCCAATCTTTTTTTCCCCTGCGTGTAATCAAGAACCGAGAACAAGTTTACTTACTTTTTTCAATCAGTGCTTCATTTTAAATTGTTTTCTAAAATACTATTTTTTTGCCAGAGCTTTGATTCAGTGGCCTATTTAGTTAAGGTATAAACTTGTAGAAATGTAGTAGTCAAGAGCTAATACTTGTAGTTTCCTTTGAGTTCTGTCAGTACAGACTTGCTAACGATACAGTTCTGCTTTCTCTGATTTGTAATTACTTTGGCATTTGGGAGCTCACTTCAGCAGTTCAAATGTAACATCCCTTACTGCCTATATCAAATCCTATACTCCACAGTACACATACTGTAAACACAAATCCAAGTTTCTGTGCTGAGCAATTTCAGTTCCTTATGGAATGACTGCAACCTGTGGGTACTTATTCCCTCTGCAGTTAGGATCCTAAGAGCCAGAACTTAGTCACTTAGAAGTTGATAATCATCTTGAAAAGTGCAAAAGGAGTAGAGAGTTGAGGTGTCTTTAATTCCATCCTTATAGCAAAGCACTTGCATGTCCATATTTTTAAGGAAGAGACAGTCTATAGTACTTAATCATATGCATATTTCTGAACTGGGGCCTAGCCCGCGTGTTATTTTTGGACATTGAGGCATAAAGAGGCTTTCCTCAGACAATGATATTGTAACTGACTTGTAGAGCAGCATTAGCGTAATTTTTGGATGAGTTTCACCTCCTAGAGAAAAATAGGTTTATTCGAAGAAATTAAAGACAAGAATATGTACAGATTGTCACCGCTCTTAAACAGGCAGCTTTGATAAATAGCACTATCATTAAGAAGACATCCGAACAAAATCAATGTCTTAGAAGAAATAGTAACTAGATCTAATCCCTAAGCAGTTGTCTGCAGCCCCAGTTGCAATACATCATTTTTTCACATATTCTACTTTGAAAGAGTTGACAGATTTTATTATTTTTCTTTTTTTTTCCCCTGGTTATAGGTGATAAACTATACTTTCCCTGTATGATGTGATAGCAGCTGCATCCTACTGTCTATACAAAATCTTCCATATTAGTTATAGCCATACAATGCCAAAAGAATAAAGAAAAACAAAAGAGCAGAAGTTATAAAAAGGATCAGGCTCAGCTGATGCTTGCTGCCAGCTTTTTTAAAGCAGATGTTCTTCTTCTGACATTCATCTGTTTTTAGTCTAGAGTTGTGTATCTAGTTTGACACACATTCCCTAGCTCATGATTTGTAAAGCTTTCGTATATTTTCCTTAGCTACATTGTTGCGCTTTTCCTCACCTTAAAACTCTATGTTCTTCTAAAAAACAAAGGGCTATGAAAAAATAGTTTAAAACGACCTAAACCCAAGAGACTATAAAGACTGAATGAAGATGACTCAGGAAAAGCAATCATGGGTGCTAATAATATCTTCAAAGTAATAATATAAGTGATGAAAGGACAGCTTTAAGATTTGGTTGGAAAGAGTTATGAAGGTATAACAGATTTTTTTAATCAAGAAAATACTGTGACAGCAGTTTATCTTAGGAAAGGTAACAAAAAAAAATCATAGTCAAGATTGGTGACTCTCACATAACGCACATTAATTCCTTACTGAAATTCCACAGGAAAATCACTTCTTAAAAGCCAGTTTATTCTGTAGAGCATGACCTTGCATGAAAAAGTGTTTTATTTCTTGATTTGCTTTTGTGCGATATGCTTGCTTTCTCTCAAATTGTTGAGCTATAGAAATGTGGCCTCATTATTTATGTGATATATTCCAGCTTCTGACCTATTCTATGTACTTTGGTGTTAAACACATACTTTTATCAAGGAATGAACTGAACTTTACAGAATGGCCAAAACCATCAGAAACATGATAATGCCTCTATTGTTCTGCAACTTAACATCGTGCTCTATGAAGCAGTTCCTCCTTTTGTTTATTCTGGACCTGGTGACTCGTTTCATTTGATAGCCACAAGTTCCTGTAATAAAATATACAGGGAATATTTGTTCCATATCAACATTTGGGATTTTATTTTAAGTTTTCAATAATCTTTGCTTTTGCACTCTAGAAAATACTGTTATGAAACTACTCTTTCATTTTGTATTTAGTATTAATACCTAGCAATTGAAGGGCTCCGTGTTCTATGAGACATTGGGTCCCTGGTATGTTCCACAAGATCAGAGCAAATGCCTGGACTAAGCCCCATTGGACTCCTGCCCAATTGCATGTTCATGCAGCAGTGTTGATCTGAAAGAAAATCATCTGGAAGGAAGAGACATAGGTAGTTGTAAAAAAATTGAGGTATCAAAGGGATGAGGTTCAGAGGAATCAGAGGCCTGTGTGGGAAGCATCAGTAGGTCGAAGATAGCAGCCTGGCAGTCTCCTGCAAAGGGAAAATCAGTTATTTGGGCGCCTGCATATTTGGTAAGCAGGAACTGTGTGGAGATGCAGTCTACAAGAGACTGCAGAATGGGAATATAGGGTGATGATGGGTTATATAGTGAGAACACCATAATATCTCAGTAGCACGCGTTTTCAGAAATTTTAGGCGCCACTGCTATGACAGTTAACAGTTTGCAGCAATCACAACACAGATCTTGTGTTCAGCTCCTGACTCTGCAGCATCTGGCCCTACACTCCCCCAGCCTTTCTCCTGCAACCCAGAACAGATGTTACTTGCACAATCTTCCTTCTCCAGCAGAAGAAGGAGCAGACGCTAGAAGCTCCCTGTGTTCTCACATCCTTCGAAACACCTGCTTCTTCTCAGAGCAAACTGGAGTATTTAGTAGGGAATCTGTATGTCCCAGAAGGGGAGAGGATGACCAAATGAGGTGCTGTGGGACAGGAGAGCCAAAGGCGGTAAATGTAGAGGAGATCTCAGTGCACTGAGAACCAGTCTACTTTGAAGCATCTACTGTCAGAAATTATTTTGAAGGAGAGGTCCTGGTTCCTCCATGAGACCAAAGCGATGACTCTGGAATGGCACTATTTGTGCAAAAGATTTAGTAAGACTGAAACACTTATGACTTCTTGATAACTAGTTGGTACTGGTATCACTGAAAGATTCAAAAAGTATCACTTATCACTACTACAGGAAAAACACGTATGAAGGGATCTCTGAGAATGGTTTCCTCTTATTTCTTACTGATCTTTACCATATTTATTTACTTAAAGTGAAGAAAGTCTGTTATTTCATCAGCTTCTGTATGTCTGTCCCCACTATAGTGTTTGTTCAGAGAAGGAAAACTAAATGAGTCAAACCAGCTATAAGTACCTGCTCTGCACAGCTATGCTGTACTCATCTTCTGATAAACTGCAGCTATGCTGACTTCTGCAACGCTGGTTAGGCACTAGGCTTCCTACAGCTCTATCTTTTGGTCTGAAGTGCCAAACAAAATTGTGCCACTGTTCAAATTTTTTCACAGAGTCTTACAGAAGAACCTGTTTGACCTTCCCTTGCACATGCTGGAAACTGTAACATGCCAACATGTGAAGTTAAATAAAGCACATAAGGCTATGCCCAGTCTCACTTGACTCCATGACCTGAGTTACAGCCGGTGCTGAGGAGCAGCACTTTCCTGCAGCGTTTCTTTTGGCAGGAGGCAGAAGGGCCAGAAGCAATGGCAAGAGCTTTGGGTTCCCCTCCAGAGGATGGAGTGAGTGGCTGACAGGAGAACATGCAGATTGTGTATGAACTTGGCATTATATCGACACCAGGTGCTGATTTTAATAGCTTTATAATGTCCTGTACTAAACAGTAATCGGAAGCAGGTTTGCTGATACCGAGTTGCCAGACTACATGCAGGCAGCCATCAGTTCTGCCTTGCAGAACAGGGCTGTCAAGAACTACCTGGAAGTATCCTGGTTGGAGAAGGAAAATCTGTGTTGCTGGGCATTTGCAAGGCGATTATTCCCATGATTTATCCAACCTGCATGAGCACTGCTGATGAACAAGCACCTGACTGGGACAAGGGAACAGCTAGAACAATCAATTTTATATATGCACTCTTTGTTTCCCTTCCTAGCTCTACTTGGTAAATATATATATCAATAATTCAAAAAGAAAGAATGGTTATTCTTTCATTTTATGCCTCTTCATCGGCCACAGAAAAGGGTGAGTGAATACTGGTAAGGATGCAATGATAGGACATCTGATATCTCTGAGACTCATCTATCTGAGGCACAAGGGGGGATCTTACTACCTCCAGATAAACGTACAGGACAACTGTTCATTGTTAATTCAGAGAACCCAACTTGTTTTCTAGTGCCCTACCTCACAAAGCTCTATGCTGTACCAGGCGGAAGATCTAATTTCTCAAAGATTATTTGCTCAACGGTGTTAGAATTTTGGCTGACTAAAACAAAAAGGTTTTGTTCTGTAAACCCATCTGAATGGTGATGTGTCTAGAACTATTCATGCTATTCGTGCTGCCAGGAAGAGCTTTAACCAGAAGTGGATTCAAGATAGGACCTGACAACAGGTATGGCTTCAGGAACCCTCAGGACGCTATTAGTACCTGGAGGAGTGGAAGGTGCTTTCTGTGAAGAAATAGCGGGGGAGATGGGATGGAAGTATCAAATACTAATTATTTGAGGCGGTTTTATATGATTTCAAATAAGCTCTTATTTCCTAGACTCTATGTTGACGGGAATGGGCAGACACGGGCCAAAAGCCATTACATAGAGTGTTTAGTTTCAAGAAAGCTCTTTTTCCTGATGATAGTCCTCATTTTAAGAACGAATGCCAGTGGTAGATGTTTAATTGCTGGTGAAAACCTCTAGCACAGAGGAAGTCAGTGGGCAGAATGGCAGGTGAACACAAACGAACATGTGTTGAAACGTGCATGAAGGTGATGATAACCTGCACTTAAGAGGTATACTGCGGTATTTATGAAAATGCACAGAGGTTTACAAATTAGTGCTACATTTTCATGCAAAATTTGCAGCAGAGCAACCTTGAAAAGTATCTATAAGACCTTGCCCAGAGTTAAAGGTATTCAAAGAGAGAATTACAAATAATAAGTGCTATGATAAATACTCTGTCTTTTGCAACATAAAATGAAAGCTTCCGACGTTTCAAGAATCCCTCAAGATGCTTAGTGCTGTAAATAGCAGTGTGTGTTATCGGTACTGTAATTTACTGCAGCTTTTTCACACTGTGTTAAAAGCTTATATTTGAGGCAGCTATGGAAAAGTGACTTAATTTTCAGCAGTTCTGGGCTGTACTAACATGGCATGTAGATTAACTCTGCATATCTGCTGTTCCTGCAGCCCTGCTAGTTCAGCTCCAGTCAAAGCTCACTGTTGCCTGGCCAAGACCACACCAGGGGTTTTGTGGGGGTGCTGGCTCCTTTGCCAGGGAACAGCTTGCCTGCATGTCGTGCTCAGCAGGAAGGTCTTCATCCGTCCACCCCAAGCCACAATCTGTGCAGGCTCCTTGACATCCTGCCCAGCAGTGCTGGTGTTGCCCCTGAGTCGTTGGGTCAGTGAGCGTTGGCTGTCTTTGGTCTGGGCTGTCTGGTGGGCCAGTGGTCCCCACTCAGTCAAAAAGCAGATTTGTCAAGATTCACAGCTTTGACATGCCTCTTCCTCAGCATACGTGCTCTGAAAATAGAAACGCGTGTTGGAATAAGACCGTATAGAAGGACAGTATAAGCTTAACACTTTGGGAACCGGTAATCTCTCTGGCTTAAAAGTCTTTGATGGCTTTGATAGCTACCTTTTAATTAAGGATCTGCAAACAGCAATTTTCATCCCTATTTCACAAGAAATATATTTCTGTTCAAAGCTGTCCTTCTATGGCATGATGTGATTACCCCAACCACTCTTTACAGCTAGGCTTTTTCTCTTCTCACTGAGATGATGCAGATACTTATTTTGAAAGACAAGGTATTGCGGATATGATTCACATTTGCCTGTCGTTAAGTCTATTTCATCTTCCTCTTTTGTGAGTAGCATTTTGTACTTCCAATAAGTGATTTAACTTAACCACTGCCTTCTGCAGAAGCTCAGAATTAAACTCTAAATGTTATTTACTTCCCTTTAATTATAAAAATACATCAGGTTAGTTTGTAATTAAAGATAATGATAACGTTGTTTGATACCTTGTGGGAAGAACTTTAAATATTCCATGACCAAGGAGCTGCAGAAAGGAGGGTGGCAAAGACAGCAGAAGTTTCTTTTTTTTTTTTCTCTCTCTCCTGGAATGGAGAAGAAGATAATAAGCCCCTGGCAAATTTGGTATGTAAACCAAACACAGGACAGTAGCAGTTGTAGATCCACCTCATGCAAGAGAAGACAGGGACCATGGAAAGCACAGAAATGAGCTCATGTAGATTTTGAGGCCCACCTTCAGGAGGTCACCACCCCTACCTAACTGCTTGCGTCCTCCCAATGGAGGCAGCAGAAAAGGGGCATCAGGGGTTTAGGCCAGATCCACCAACTTAAGCTGCATGTAAAAATGGGTTGTGTGAAGATGCCGGACTTGGCATAAAAGTGGCCAAGGCTTTGTTGCAGGTTCACTTGAAGGACTCCTCTATGCAGGAACTTCTTTCAAAGAGGTGGAAGAGACAGTTGGAGCTCCTAATTTAGTTAAGTCACCACAGCAATATACAGAAGTGCCTTGTCAGCACTCTTAAATAGAAAGGGCCACTGCTGAATGACAGCTTTGCATCCTTGTGAGTCAAGTCCATATTATTACAGAAAATGTGTATATGTGAGGATTGTTAATAAATCAGAGGTTTGTCAAGCTTGAATATCTATTGCAGAGATTGTTTTATGTCAGATATTCAAGTATAATTAAACTTTTCTGTATCTTTGCTAATTATGTCTTCACAGAAGGGGAAGAAATGAAACAAATGAGCGCCATTGTAGTATATACTCATACGCTGATTCACAGCTAATTATCACTGTATTGAAAAGACAATATATCCCCCTACCACATAAGCAAAAAATGTACCTCAGACATTCCTGATTTTTCAGACCATGAATGCTCAGCAATGTAGCTAAGTTGTATATCCCTCGGGAGGTTTTAAATTCCAGACCATAAAAGACTGTGCATAAGGATGACTTTCCTTCCCTACCTACTTAGAGGAGGATAAACCTGAACTGGCATTTTGAAATTTGCTGCTATTTCATCTCCTTCCTGCTTCGTATGTGTATGTATTAGTAATAATCTCATGCAGGAGTTAATCCATCTTGATGGAGTTCTTTTTACATTTGCAGTATGCTGACATATGTGGGAGACAACACAAGAATGGCAGAAAAGTTCTTTTACACAGCTGTAAAGAATGAATGCAAATCAGTCTGTTTGGGGTATGTGGGTTAAGTATGTCATTTGCTGAACTTGTGGGATATACTGAAGACTGAGTAACTTTTGTTGAGTTTGAAAGACTCAATTATTTATTTTCTAAAGATATTGCTTTATGGGACATTGTAAATCTGTAAAAAATCTGCTACAGCATTGTTTTATCTACAGATGTTAGCTATTTTAGAAGGCAATAAAGTTTACAGCTGGGATCACATTTAAACTCATATTTGTAATATTCTCTGCCTTGCTTTTTAAACATTTTTGACAGATGTGGCTGGTCCTTTGTGAATGCTTTCAGGTCGGGGAATGGGGCCATTAGTCATAATTACCTACATTCTTTAAGTTCCCTGAATACAAAGAACAAGAAAACTACAATTGCACACTGACTCCAGAGAGACTGGAGAGGGCAACGGAACTCAAATAACACCTTATCTGAAAAGGTCAGATCCTCTTCTTTGATGTGGCTTTGCCCCAGCAGAATCAGCTAGAAAATGCTTTTCGGGATTCCTGTGAGGCTACGCCACAGCTCTGCCATCCTCAGTGCAGGAAAACTGCACTGTAAGTAATATCAGCCCATGGGCAGTCCCTTTACAAAATAAAAGGGTCTTTAATAATATAAGAAGTGAGGTGGTGCATATGTTGCCATTGGAAGGTGTGACTGCAATATGCGTGGGCATCCGGGGATAACTGTCATCTAGCTAACAACAAGCTCAGGTAGCTATATCAGCGAGTCTTTAGCGGCCCTTGCTTTACACCAGGCTATATAAAGATACGTAAGTACTTGGTTTTCTAGATTTTGCCGAAGTCAGTGCTGCCACATCTTTACTGATGTTGCTCCCCAAACTGAGAAATTAAAGCTATCCAGGCTCTGCTTATGTAGGCTATAATTGGACATTGCTGCAGATGAAGCGTTCCTAACACTGCAAAAAGTAGTGAATTGAAGTTTTAAATAGGGGCTAAGTAAATAGCGTTCATTCTGTATGTAGCATAGCCATGAAAACACTTTTAAATATCTGTGTTGGTCTTAGACAATGCTGTTATTCAACGTTATCTGGCAGAAGACTTAAGCACAGACCCATCTCTTCTCTTTCTGGCAGCTGCAAAGAACCTTATGTGCATCTCAGTGAATTGCTGTAATGGATAAAAATGCCCTGAGAATTTTAGAGGGCACAGCCCGCAAAGGCTTTCCACATATTTCCAGCTGAACCATTTCCACCGACAGAATGGAGACTGCTGCAGGCGTTGCAGAGACCCATTTCCTCTTCATGCCATGTTGAGGGTAGGACCAGCTTTAATTGCCACAAGGTCTCCTCTGTAAAGTGCCGGTATTTGTATTTAATGCTTGTGGTCCTCCAAGTAATTAAAAATCCTTTTTTTACTGTTAATCACATTTAATGTGTCAAATTGCTGCTGCTGCGCTTTTATTTAACAGGGACAGCTATAGTAACTGTAATGGGTTAAGTCTATTTGAAGCCAGTGGCTTGGACATTTCAATTTACTACATTAACAGTTGAAACAGAATAATTTTCACTGCACACGCTCCTAGATTAGAGCATTATGGCATACTTTGACTCACTTTATTTTGTTTTGTTGAAGTTTGCATTTACAGGTGGCACGAGCAGCTACAACAGCTTAGCTCTCATCTCTCAACCCCTGGTATAACGAGATCCTTCTTTTAAGATAAGCATAGAAGAAAAATAAACTTGTTTGGGTCAGCTGAAAGAGTAGGAAGCATCTTCCAGATATTCCCCAATGGGAAGAACACTGGGGATGTACAGGAGAGTGTATGTTTTGATGACAGGTACAAGAGCATCACAGAATCATATCTCTGAAGTTGGAAAGGACCCATAAGGACCACTGAGTCCACCTTCCTGCTCCTCGCAGGACTCCCTAAAACTAAACCATATGACTAAGAGCATCATCCAGACACTCCTCGAACTCTGACAGGCTTGGTGTCATGATCGCTTCCCTGGGATCCCTGTTCCAGGGAGTGACCACCTATTCAGTGAAGAATGAAAGAAGAGAGACCAAAAAAGAAGGACTGAAGCAACTCTAAATAAGTAGCAGAAAGCCAGAACAGAATAAAGAACACTGTGGTACAACTGTTGGTAAAAAGCTTTCAGGCTAGGGGCTGACTGGGCAGGACTTGCAACTACACTTCCTGTTGCTGCAATGGTGTCATGTCAGGGAACTGAGAACTTGCCCATTTTTTGTATCAACGAAACACCTAGATCTACTTAATAAATTCTTTACCTGAAAGAAGTGGGCAACTGTCAAAACTAGTTAGTAGGTATAGCAATATATACATATTGTATGTTGATGATAATATGAAGTATATTCTGGTTTTGCTACCTGGGAATCATCTTCAGTACAATAGGAAGAAAGAGAACAAGAGAGTCTCCTCATACGATGATGATTTTGTTATTTTTACAAATAGCATAGAAGGTGGAGACATAGTGACTTATCTAAAGGATAATGAATTTAAAAACCTACTTCTAAAGTTGCCTTACTGTCCCTTTTGTCATTTTTACTTGGAAAAAAAAAAAAAGATTCTGATATCTGAAAACTCCTTCTACTTGCAAAAATAAATACAAGTTCTGCAAAGTCTGGACTCGTGTGATTTTGCTGGAGGACTTATTTTCCACATTTCTCAGCAAATTATCCTGTGAACTCTCCCACTGTACTCACAGCGATAAGACTACTGAGTTTTCTTTGAGGAGTTCCTTTCTCTGACTTCTAACTATTCACTGAGTGTAAACAGGGGGTAACTAAAACAACCCCTTACCCAAAATTGTTAGCAGTCTGATACTTCCTTTCTCATTGAATTGGTCTTCGTATGCCCTGATGTATACAAGGTCCTGCTGAGGTGCGCAGCCCACTGCCTCCTGCCTGACATCCGCTGGTGTCAGATGCTTCAAAAGAAAACGTGAAACCCCGTAACAGCTCACGGTGGAAAAAAAAACAGCACAAAAATTCCTGAAAACCACAAGTTGACTTGTGCTTGACATTCTAACAGTTTTATAATTCACAGATAAAACAGTAAATTCTGTCTAATGTAGAATCTCTAGATATTTTCACTAAATGCAGGGATTATGCCTGGGGACTTCTTTTGTAAAAATGCATTTGCTCAAACAAAAGATACAGTATGTTGTAAATTCTGAGTTAATTTTGATCCCTCAGTTTAATTTTTCTTTTTTCCCCACAGGTTGTAATAACAGTAGAAATTGTTACTTGGATTAAGCGCTTCTTTTCAGAAATGAGAGCCAGTGGAGGTCATAGACTGAAAACAAAAGAAAATGAAGATGCCTATTTTTTAAAATTTTTTTATTACTCAGTTGACAAAATGTTAGCATTGAACAAGCAACACAGGTGTTGGAAAGTAAAATACGTATTATAAGTGTTTTAAAATTAATGACTTAAGACGTTGTAAAATATTGAAGTTACAAAAGATAGAAAATATAGGGATCTTTTAATTTCCGTTTTTTTCTTGCCGCATATGCTGGCTGAAGTAAAAAGAACTATTCCCTTTACTGGAAAGAAGCTTTTTATTTACCTGCTTTAAATTGTAGATTTCCTAATGTAAATTTTAACTTCAAAGTATTACGTGCGCAGTGTACTGAAGCACGTTTCACTTGTTTCCCAGTAAGTAACTGCTCCTCTCAGTAGGAGGGCAAGATAGAAGATACTGTAAGCAGAATTAGAGGGCTCTTCAATTAGTATGAACAATCAGGCTCGTTCCCATATTTTAAGTCTTGTACTTCCTGATGGATTTCAAAGTCTATCTTGTTCTGCCCACCCATAGTGTAACTTGAGCTCTTAGGAGTTAGAATTTCTGAATATTACAATTGATTTGTGTGATTTATGTTCACTAAGTGCTGCTGTCTGTTAGCTGTCATCCGTCTGGCAGGAATTTGTAGCCACCTGTCATGGCGTAAATACAGTTTTCTACAGTATCTTATGTATGCAGCCTTATCTAAGCTGAAGATGTGTCATGGTTCCATGTCTTATCTTTATATTTTAATTTACTATTCCAAGTCTCGTGCCAAAATAATTTCCTGAAACTTGTGTCTATCTTGATGCAGACAATTGTAGTTGTCTCTTTTACATGTAGCCTCCCTCTTTTGCATGCATATATAGTTTCTTAGAAGGTGGAAGTGCATATAATCTGATATAGTTGTTCCACGCATACACCTACCTTTTAAGAATATTTTATATGCACACGCAGGTGCCCTAAGCTCAGAAGTCTTAAGCAGGTTTTTCCAGGTTATCAAAATGCCCTAGGTTTCTCCTTCCCATGGTAAAACTTATGATGTGAGATATTCTTGGTTAGGAAATGTGTGTGAAAATCTCCTAAAAAAAGCCTGTGAAGGTGAATAATACTTTGTTTGCCCTTCTGTTAGCGCAGAGACTCCCTCTCAAGCTGGGCAGATGTCCCATATCCTCCCTGGTTCATTGGGAATCACTTCAGTTCCTACCATTGGTGTTTATTCCAGGGTCCAACCAAGTGCCGACCCTGCAGTAAGTGCAGAAAGGTGCCAGTTAGATCAGGGACTAGAAACAGCCTGAATGTGGAGCCTGCTGCAAGGGAGCAGGATGAATTAGCCTGGACTGAGCACCGTGCTGTCATCCTGTGCTGCTGTTGAGGTCCAAAGGAGTTATCTGCAAGCAAGACAGGTTATCTTTATTTTCCACAGCAGTCTGCAGTGCCGGTGTACCACTATCCACTGAGACATAAGGGCATCCTGGCTCTGTGCAAAGGAGAACCACCTGCAGCTCTACTGCATCTTTTTGGGGGATGCTCCTCGGCCTGTGGAGGAAGCCCAGCGTGCTCCCTTAGTCCTGACTCTTGCTGTGTCAGCGCTTCTGCCACCTGCGACACGTTCTCCTGGGGGTGCCTGAGAGAGGGGTTAGTGGCAGAGATGCCCTCAAATGTCTCTTTCCAGAGGAGGCAGCAAATGCTTTGGGTGTGGAGTGACGAGGGCCACATGTGAGGAGTTCCCTGAAGGCATTGAGGTGGGCCAATAGTTTAAGCATTGTAGGAGATCATATTCATTTAATGAGATCTTGGCTAGTTCGATATTCATAGTAGTTTCATTTCTCTTGCCCTTTCCCACCCTACCAAGGAGTAGTGATTAAGAACTATTTTTTGGCTGATTGCTTTTTAATTTTACTGCTTTAAGTGGTGAAACTGGATATATGAAATGCATTATACAACTTGCACTTTATGGCTTCTCAGCTCTCTAGAGCTGCACTAAAGCCAAAAGGATCGGGACCAAAAATGACATCTGCCCTTTGAAACCAGATTTGTTTAAACACTGCCATATATCTCGTAGCCTGGGGTGAGAAAGCTTGTAGCCTTTCAGCTGCGACTTGCAGGCAATTCAGATGCAGTTCTCATGCCAAGACTAGAGCACACGGCTGTCAGCAGTGCTGTCCTGGCGTGGGACAGATGGATGGCGTGGCCTCTGGCTGCAGCAGATGAACAGGCAGGAGATGGGGAGACCCAACATCAGCAGGAAACCTAACGCCAAGCCCTGTGCTCTGCGCTCTCCCAAATCACGGCAGGATAGATGAATTTCCATTGCGCTGTTGTCACCTTCATCCTCTGAATTATCCCTAGAGCTTCCCCCCCTCTACAGATCTCAGGGTATGTGGCATGTGTCCTATGGCCTTTGATCTGTGAAGATTTTAAATGCTGACAGGAAAAGGACACCCACCCTGATGGCAAATCCTCAAAATGCTTTTACATAGAGGAATAAAGCGCTATCTTGTCGTGTTTTCCTTAAATGCACTACAAAGACTTTTTCCTTTCAATCATATTTTAATAACACCACGTTTCACTTGTTTCACGGCTCTTAAGTCACCCCCTGCATAAATTATTTTCATTCGGTCCAGTGGGTGACTGAAATATCAAGTCTGTTCAAAGGAAAATATTCTTGAGGCATTCTGTACCTGCACAGCTTCCTTGAAACTAACATTTGTGACTCTGGGATGGTAAAATGTCAAAATTGACAGTGTATACACTGGAAAATGCACACAGGCACATACAGACACGTGCACGCTTCCAGACAAAAATACTATGTTGCAGAATATTACTATCCTTTATTCCGCTGCATATTTATCACATTATTCTGTTTGTATATGCTTATGCCAATTTCAGAAAAAAAAGGGTTGTGTCTGGTTTGGTTTTTTTTTCATTAATCTGCTGAAGAGGCTTAGAAAAACATCAAGAATGAGAGCAGAAATTAATGTTATGATAGGTGAGCACACTGGGTGTGGGATGCAACCGGTTAGCAGAAGATAGCTAAACTATTTCCAAAGTAATAAAAGTGATGAAAAGTAACATAATTATCATAGAACAAGAGCACACATCCCTATTGATATAAAAATAGCAAAGAGCACCTATTTGTTCTTACTGGTATGCAAACAGCAAACAGAACTTCCCAATGAAATACAGGAGTAATTATGATAATAATGCTTCGAATTGGTGAACCTTTGCAGGTGAGGATTCTCAGATAGTTTTACAAAGGAATAGGTCAGAATTATTATCCTAGGAACAACAAAGGAGGACAAAACCCCCTCAGATAAAAAATATACATTCAAAATCTGTTGGCATATAGAAGAAGCAAGACCAGGTGTGTAGATGCAGAGGAATTGCTATATCCTTGCTGGAGAGCATTTGTTACGGAATTCACCCCTTGCTGCAGAATTGTTGTCTCCATTCCGAGGGTGTGTCTGCACTTGTGAAGCTACTGGAATTTATTGAAATAATTATTCCAGAATCGTTTGGCAAATTTCCAGAGAAGCTCCCAGCCCTAGTTTTAAAATGTTTCTGGCCCTGGTGTTTGAGAAAATATGTGGGTTTATTTGTATGGTTGTATGGAAATAGAGTTGTCTTCCTGAGGTCACAGAGAAAGCCAGAAATAATAATGTTGAGAGATGGGATCTGCCCTGTACCAGGCTTGTTTGAACTTAAAAAGGCAAGTCCACAGCGCAGTGAAGATGAAATGTAGACTGAAAGATGAAATAAAAACAGTTCACTATCAGATAGCGCAGAAGTAGCATTATTGAATGTGTACTTCATATTAAAACAGTGACCAGAATTTTAAGGCTTCATGAAATCATAGATTTCTGGCAATTTACACTCACATACTGTAAAATCTGGGGTCCTTCCTGAAAAAAAATAAATAATACCCAGCTTTCTGCAGAGGACATGAAGGCTCCAACAGAAGCAACGCCTTGTGAGTTGCACTTCTTGAGGCCTCAGTAGGAGGCCTTATCTTCTATCTTACTGGATAAAACTACACATGCTTTCAAATTCAAACTGCTATAGCTCCGTATAGGAACCTTGTACCCTGCGAACACTCAGATGTGAATAAGTCTTGATAAAGGTGACACGCTCATGCAGGGTCAGTTAGGTATGAGGAGAAACACTGGTCAATTCCACAGAGCACCTGAGGATGTGGAATTTATATTATATTGGCATCACATAGTTTCCAGAAATATTATTAATTCCTCTTCTACTTCAGTGAGGTAAATTGTGTTTAAACATGTGCACATATGGGAGAAGTTATAAAAAAGAGCTTAGTGTATTGAGGTGGGCAATAGTGATTTACTAGTAGAATCGATTCTGATCTGTGGGATGGGGAATCCGCGGTCTCTAAGAATGGTATCCAACTCATGTTTTTCACACCGTGTTCTCTTTTATAAACTCCCTCATGTTCACTCTACTTGCTTCTTTTTTAAAAAATGAGTCTTAATTTTTGTAACATGCTTGATTTAGAATTTTTAATGCTGTCTCTAGGTTCATTCTTTTTTCCCTGACCAGTATATTTTTTTAGGTAGATAAGTAAAATATAATCCATCCCTCAAATACTACATGAGCCATTGTCTCATCTATGGGTATTTTATTTTATTCTTTAAAAATCAGTGCTAGAATCTTCTAGTGTGTTTGATTTCTTCTATATATTGCGTACATATTGATCTCAAATGTGGTGTCCAACTGTCATGAAAACCTTATTGTGGAAAGTTAAAATTAAATTCACATCGAAATATATGAATATTGAAAAAGTAGGTTTTTTTTTTTCCAAAGGACATTATTCATAAATACCTGCAGGAATGCCATTTGCTATCCTATTGCCAGCTGTCTACCTTCAAATAGCTCCTTTTTGAACACTGGCATGATTGGCTCTTGTTGGCAGGATTCATCTCACCTGGCTTCAGCTATCCAAAGTTGGAGGCGAAAGCAGTTACTTACACTTTCTTAGTAGCCTGAGGAGACAAATAAGGGCTTTCAGGGAGGGTTTCATCCTGCCTTCAACAAGATGCCCGAGACAGGTGGGGCGACCCAGCCTCCAGCGGTACTTTGTCCACTGCCTGCACGTGGGGCGTAGGGATGACCAGTGTAGACACCCAAGGCACCAAACTCCCAGATAGCTTTGATGAGGTTAAATGACTATGTCCTGACAGTCTAAACCAGTCTAACAAGCTGTCTGCCTGCAACACCCTCGGCAGCATAGGTCTTAGTGCAGAATAGTGGGGTCCTGCCTGCTAAAAATTGTCTTTTTCGCTTCTTTTTTCTTTTTTTTTTTTTGTTTTGTTTGTCATTTGTTTTCTGCAAATGTATATTATATGGTTCAGTAGTAATTTTTAAAATTTTAATGGCAATGATACCTATCTCAGACACTTTTCCTGCCTTTGGAAGTACTGGTACTTGAAAATAAATCCTGGATAACCCAAATCCAATCCACTATAAATCAGAAACAGGGAGAAGGGAATCACATGTCTGAAGGGTATCACCAGGACATTTACTCGCTCTGGAGCAGGTTTTCCAAATACTGCTGCTCTGCTTACAGAGAACCTAGCCATAACCACGCAATACATATTTAACTACTTAGCCCCTTTTAATAACCTCTTACGACAAATTTGAATGCTTCTGTTCTACTTGTTCTGTTCTAAAGAGTTTAATGAGATCAAGGGCCACTATTTGTTTATTTACTTGTTCATTTTCAGAGGGGCAGTTCTGATTTGGTTATCTCACTTCCATGAGAGTTTTTAAATCCTCACGAAAGAACTATTATTTTTTAGATGACAGCTGCTAAGTAAACTTTTTGGCCTCTATTTGCCAAGCTCAGCTGTTCTGTTTCAGGGTTTTTTGTGGGGTTTTTTTGTGTTGTTTTTTTTTTAAACAAAATTTCCGATTGACAGGCAAAACAGCTGGTTTGTACAACAGTGCATTATTTTGTTCACTTATTTTAAATTCTTTTAAAACCTGTGAATGAAGCAATCCAGTCCTAGTTGTAAGGGACTGACTCAAAGGCATTGAAGTCAGAGGTAGTCCTTTTGCGGATTTCAGTAGGTTTTGTTTGAGGATGTGATTAGTTTGTCTTAACTTGCTCCTGTCTAAAGTGTTTTAAATTCATGAAAGTAGAAGAAAGTTACTGCTGGGGATATTTATGTTCTTGTTTCTAAATTTAAAATTGCTTTGATGTACAGATATAAAAGAATAGAATCAAAAATATTCTACAGAGTGTGTTATGAACCAGTGTTATTTTTCAGTTCAAAAACCCATGATACACTATTTAAAGACAGTTTTGATACATTTCAAATGTCAAAGTTTTTAGAAGTTCCAAGGAACTGTAGACAAATGTGCTTTTTTTTACACCCATGATTATCTTAATAGATGAAAATGAAAGGAGATAAAACACCTGTAAGAGACTCAGAAATATGCAAAGCTCACTTCAACTTCTTTTGGTGGAAGGAAAAACATTTAAAACAAAAACTTATCTTTAAATACTGAAACAATAGTTTATTTTTCTATGCTGCTGTTAGGCATATTTGAATATTTAGCATCAAGATCGCCTGTCTGAAAGATAATGTAAAAATGATTCTCAGTGCTCATATATGAAATTTTGTTCTGATATTGAGATGCCTGGGGAAAAGTAAATTATGATAAGGACAGATTGTGAACACAGGATCATCTGAATAATTCGGGAAATTTACTATAAAGAAATGTTTGTGCACACTGAAATGTCCATATGCTGAAAGGAGCGTTCAGGCCATCGTTACAGGTGAGGGGCCTGGGAAGGAGAGACTCTGGAGAAGGCTTGAGCACCTCAAAGGGATGCCACGAACACCTCTCCTTGGTGAGTTTGTGTGGATGTGGGGCCTCTGCCTGTGGATGCAGAAATAGTGACCTGAAAACAGTGGTCTGAAGAAAAAAAAATGATGTGCTGGAAGTAGCGTATGAAAGTCTGTCGGGGCTGACAAGCTCTGGAGACTCCTGGTTCTGGTGAATACATAAGAATGGATAAACTCAGTCCACCAAGAATCTGTGCAAGACTATCAGCATATGCTGACACCTACAAAGGTAGTACGACTCGGACTGTACTGAGGAAGGCGGTGATTACTGCACGCAGCCTGACGAAGCGCAGGACCATGAGGGACTTGCTGAGCACCCACCTGAAGCCTCCATAACCTCAGCACAACCCTCCACTTCCGAGCAAACCACCAGGACTGGCCTCCCCAACGTCTGCTCCAGCCAGGCAGCAAGGAGCGATCACCAGCACGCGCCTGAATATGTGAATGTACCATTATCTGCTATTAATAATAACGGCTTGATGCTACCAGTTGTAACAGTTAAATTCATAACCGGGTTCCTGATAGATGTTGGTTGTGATGTGTCTCTCCCTGTCTCAGTCCCCATGCAGGAAGTTTTCAAGAGGATAATCAACTGAAAATGATGTTTTGGTGAAAAAGACCATTTCCACCTTCAGATGTGTGAATAAGAGAATACAGACTAAAAGTTTAGACTGAAATATTGGCTGTGGCTCCAGATGGAACTTGGAGAAAAAAAATAGTTCCAGGGTCTCATGTCTACATGTCAAGAAGGTGAAGGGCTGTAGGAATGACCAGAGTCCTCAAAAACTTGCCTCGGGGTGAGAGAGTCAACAAACGTGTAAGTACCTATATCAAAACCAGAAACTCGCTATGAAAAGGCTTTTTGAACTCCGAAACAAACTAGGCTTTAATAACATCCAGTTGTTGCAAGATGAAGCAGATAAATGTAAACTACAAATAAAGCGCACATTTTTAATAGAGATGTTAATTAAACTCTGGAACAGTTTATCATGGGTTGTGGTAGATTTACCATCACTGGAATCATTTAAATCAAGTTCATATGTGTTTCTAGAGGTCTCCTCCAGTTGAAAGGGGAGTTAATTCAAGGCAGTCCTGTGGCCATTATTATTCAGAGAGTTAGGTTAGATGATCTCAGTAGTTTCTGGCCTGGTTAAATATTAATCTAACAAAAAACACTTTGTCTATGTAGAATGAGAAGAATTAGCTATAATCAGAAACAAATAATACGCCGCAAACTATTTCAAACAAAAGGCAGCCTCCGAGAGGGAGCAGGGGCTGGACAGGTAGCTGAGGATATTGCAAAACTAATAGTTAAAGATGTAAAAGGAACCAGGGATGTAAAATAGCCAATTAAACAGCCTGAAAATGGAAAGCAGTAAAAACATTTATCTTCTGGAAAAAAAACCGTAATTTTTGACATGCTTATAAGGAATGATTGGAAGGAAGAGGATAAATGTATATATAAAACACATGGAGATAGCATGGTCAGAGATTATTTATGATATGTGGCAATGGGGAAAGATCAGAATACTAATCTCCAAAATCACACTCCCTCTGTCTGAGTAAAGTGAAAATCAGTTGCACCTCTGTTGAAACACATAGAGGACTAAATGATACATATTTGACCGGTAATGATCTTTTGCTCAGCACAAGTCACTGATGTCTATAAACTACTGCAAATGGTATTTACGGACAACTAACAGATAACAGTAACGTGTTTTTAAAAACTGGTAAAATTCTTGCTTGAACGGTTCCTTAGCTCATCAGCACATCAGACTTTTTAGTGAGTATGTACTTGGTTAGATTGTTAAGGTTATACAACCATGGAATTATCTTCTGTGCCACCCTTTTATTTTTAATAATGCGTGTTCCTGAGAATGGAGTTTAATACGTTTTCTTGCATCCGCCTGTATTTATTAGGTGTAAATTGTAACGGCCTTATTCTAATTTGACATGTTGCTTCCCAGCGATTGCCATTAACGTAACATTTGTCAGTCACAAGGATATACAGAGCTGCATAGCAATGAAATAAGGCAGCCTAAACTGTTTTAAAAGTGTCTGTAACCAAAAAGACTGCAAACCAATACTCCAAAGTAGCACAAAGGATCAAGTTTTCTATAGAATTTGTTAATTGCACTGTTCTGTAAAAGAGCTGCTTGGGACCCTGGGCTGTATTTGGCACTCAAGGAGGGGTGGGATTAGCCCATCCCACTGACACCAGGCTTGTGTGAGAGAACCCCTGGTGGTAGCCTGATTGTGGCTGCATGTTTCCCATCTGATCCCACTTCTTCTTGCAGGGGGGGATTCATTTGAGGAAATAATTTTCAGTCTATATTCTGGGACATACCTGAGGTATCCCAAGGTAAAATGAGGATATGAGGATATCCTTTTGTTGGTCTCTTCTCCCAAGCAACAGGCGATAGAACAAGAGGAAATGGCCTCAAGTTGTGCCAGGGAAGGTTTAGGGTGGATATTAGGAAGAATTTCTTCACCAAAAGGGTTGTCAAGCATTGGAACAGGCTGCCCAGGGAAGTGGTGGAGTCGCCATCCCTGGAGGTATTTAGAAGGTGGGTAGATGTGGTGCTGAGGGACATGGTTTAGTGGCGGTTTTGTCAGTGTTAGGTTGGATTAGATGATCTTAAAGGTCCCTTCCAACCTATACGATTCTATGATTCTATGATATCCTGTGTTTGGAGGTTGCAACGGGATCCTCCTCCAGCCCAAGCTTCTGTGAAAGGAGGTCACAGCAAGGCAGCTGCAGAGCTGGAAATTCTCTTTCTAAGATAATTGTTGAGTCTTTAAATTAATTTATAAGAAAGTTTTAAATGTAGCGCCACTTAGCAAATCTTCAAAGTTGGATTTTAATCCAGGCTCTGGATCAAAGGCACTTCTGCTTTGCAAAGGAGAGCAAATTATGTCTCTGCATGATAGGCAGACCGGTAGGTTGCACCCTGCTGCGGCAGGAAACGTAGCCCCAGGAGACGACCAGGCTGGCTGTTAACTGAGGAGGGGTAGCTTTTGTTCTGCCCTGAGAGTCCCATGCAGCAGTAGGGACCCGAGCTCCCAGAGCGGTCTGCGGCTCCTGCAGCTGCGTCACCCCTGCAGGGAGGTGGCAGCCGGGGAGGGTTGTGGCTGGTTGTCACTGCCACTTCCCTCTTCACGCCCCAGCCGTGCTCTGCCTCGAGGCACGTGCAGCTTCTTTCTCCTAAAGAAATCAGATGGGAGCGTAAGTGATGTAAGCCCAAATCAGGGTTAATTCCTTTCGTCTTTACTTCAGCCTTTGTGAATTAGCAGGTAGCACGTGGTACTCAAGATAGAAGCATAGAATGGTTCCGGTTGGAAGGGACCTTAAAGATCATCGAGTTCCAACGCCCTGCCATGGGCAGGGACACCTCCCACTAGACCAGGCTGCTCAAAGCCCCATCCAGCCTGGCCTTGAACACTTCCAGGGATGGGGCATCCACAGCTTCTCTGGGCAACCTGTTCCACTGCCTCACCATCCTCACAGTAAAGAATTTCTTCCTAAGTAAAGGGAAAAAAAAATAAAGTAAAGCTACCCGAGGACCTCTGTAGCATGGAGAAGTGTGTGCCCCTTGGGGCAGGGGTCCCAGTTTCACAGGACAGCCTGAGCGGCACCTGTCCTTGTGGTTTTGCTCTAATGCTGTAGAGTTAGACTTGCTCATATGTGGTACTGAGGGTTAATCTGGCCACGAAGACGCCTGGGATAAAGGGACTGGAGAAGTGGCTGATACCCATTTTCTACACCCGTGTCTCCTCTGTACCAAATGGACCATTCTCCAGCCTAGTTTTTATACACTTACACACACACTCATCATCTCAAGATTGTACCTCAGTGAATGTTACGGACCCAACTCATGAAACCCTATTTTTTTTTATAGTGCTCAGTTGTGCCTGCAGGCATTTATTTTCTCCCAAAGATTGCATTTTTGGACACAGGAGTGCCAGTGACTCAGTGGTCATCACTTTTCTCAGTTATTCTTCTGGGACAGCAGCATAACGAGCAGAAAACATGCAAAATGAAAGCACAGAGGTATCACTTGGTGGGCAGCTGAGGAGAGGAGAATGTACTTATCCCAAAAGCATAACTTGGGAGGCAAGTAGGGCAAGGGCATCAAAAATGTTGATTCCTTTTAAAAATGTAGATTGAAGTTGACATCCAAAGGGTTAAGTACCATACAGCTGATTAGCTATTTTGCTATTGCAGCTGCTTGTGTAAAAGCTTGTCAGAGAAAAAAAAAAAAAAGTAATAAATCTTAATTTAAAAACCTGTTTTCTTTATCCTTTGCCTTTGTGCTAGTTTTCAGGGCATAACGAAGATATCCTTTAAAGTCTGAGGTTTTAAAATGAAGTAATTTTAAAAATTATAAACACAAAAAGTCAGACACTTAAAAACATGTGAAACCAGATGACATTTTTATTTGCATCTCACTCAGTTTGATGGTTTTTCATCAGACGGGGCTGGGAAAAAAAATCCTTAAAGAGCTTTTCTGCATTCTGGCAACAAACAAGATAAAAAAGAGACTTTGTGGTGGTGGGTGCAGGGGAAAGGAGGGCTGAAAGAAAAAAAGAAAACTGAAAATCTGAGAGGGAAACCTCATTTCAGTGTGAACTTTGATTCTGCAAATGTTGACGCAGATGCCAAGTTTCTTCTAATTCAGGGCTTCAGGACTGAGTCTTTTATAGATGCATTGCTAAGCTCTTAAGGAGGATTGTTTTTTCCTTCCTGGACTGCAGAGATGAAGTTAACATTCATTATATTTTTCATTACACCTTATATTTCTCTCATTACACTTCACAGATCCTTTATTAATTCCATCTTTCCTTTTGTTACCAGTTTTTATGCATGGTGACAGGACTTGCATCTGTGGTAGTTCACTTAGACATACCAAATCTGCCTTCTTCAATCACTGACATATAAATCTGATCACTGCATAGCATAATTCGGATCAGTTTCCCAAAAGGAAGATGAAATAGTAGGAGACCTTGATCTAAGAAGAGATGACATTAAGTTATGGGCAAAAATATAAACAAAAATTGTGAAGGAATCTGGGAAATGCAAACTTCAAGTCTTTGTCCCACTGCGATCCAGATGTGGGAGTCCTCTGGTGCATGGAGGAGCCACCTCAGTGGCATTGTCCCTATGTCTGGAGCCGGTTTCTTCTGCTTCCCGCAGAAAGCTCCCTGTGTACTGAGAGGGAAGAGGAGAGCACATGGAAATGGTCTGTGAAGCCTGGGGAACGGGCTTTGTTGACAAAAGGTGAAAACTGAGTGTTGTATGCACCACAGGCTGCTGCAGATGACCCACTTTCTGCTAAAAGAAATCTGTGAGGGTTATAAAAATCATAATTGGATTTCCCTTCAGAATCTAAGCAACGCATGTTCCCTAGGAGAAATCTGTGTCAAGACAGCGGTAGTTTATTCTTCCCTGGCCTGAGCTTTCTCTAGCTCTCACTGAGTTTGTCCTAAAATCATAGAATCATAGAATTGCTAGGGTTGGAAGGGACATTAAAGATCGTCTAGTTCCAGCCCCCCTGCCATGGGCAGGGACACCTCCCACTAGACCAGGCTGCTCAAAGCCCCGTCCAGCCTGGCCTTAAAAACTTCCAGGGATGGGGCTTCCACCACCTCTCTGGGCAACCTGTTCCAGGGTCTCACCACCCTCATGGTGAAGAACTTCTTCCTAACGTCCAGTCTGAATCGTCCCATCTCTAGTTTTAATCCATTCCCTCTAGTCCTACCATTACCCGACATCCTAAAAAGTCCCTCACCAGCTTTCTTGTAGGCCCCCTTAAGATACTGGTAGGCCACTATAAGGTCTCCTCGGAGCCTTCTTTTCTCCAGACTGAACAACCCCAACTCTCTCAGTCTGTCCTCATAGGAGAGGTGCTCCAGCCCTCTGACCATCCTTGTGGCCCTTCTCTGGACACGTTCCAGCACGTCCATCTCTCTCTTGTAGTAGGGGCTCCAGAACTGGACTCAGTACAGTACAGGTGGGGTCTCACGAGAGTGGAGTAGAGGGGGAGAATCACCTCCCTTGACCTGCTGGCCACGCTTCTCCTGATGCAGCCCAGGATACGATTGGCTTTCTGGGCTGCTAGTGCACACTGACGGCTCATGTTGAGCCTCTCGTCCACCAGCACCCCCAAGTCCTTTTCTTCAGGGCTGCTCTCAAGCCAGTCACTGCCCAGCCTGTATCGGTGCTTGGGATTGCCCCGACCCAGATGGAGGACCTTGCACTTGGTCCTGTTGAACTTCATGAGGTTGGCATGGGCCCACCTCTCCAGCCTGTCAAAGTCCCTCTGGATGGCATCCGTTCCCTCCAGCGTGTCAGCCGCCCCACACAGCGTGGTGTCGTCAGCAGGCTTGCTGAGGGTGCACTCTATGCCACTGTCCATGTCGCTGATGAAGATGTTAAACGAGACCGGTCCCAGTACTGATCCTTGAGGGACTCCACTTGTCGCTGGCCTCCACTTGGACACAGACCCATTGACAGCCACCCTTTGGGTGCGGCCGTCAAGCCAGTTCTTTATCCACTGAATTGTCAGTCCATCAAAGCCCTATTTTATCATCTTGGAGACCAGGATGTCATGTGGGACATGACATTATAATTTTATAATTTTCTCTCTATTATAATAGAGAGAAAATATTCTCTCTATTATAATAATAATAGCTATGAAATTATCAAGAAATATGTGACATATTTCTTGATGCTGTCAATTGTCAGCCTCATTTTGGTTAAAATAATTTATGCATGAATTTTGCACCACCTTCTAGCAAATGAACTTGTTTCCAGGTGTCAAAGGCGGTTATTTTGCCCCACTATTTAATGTGTCCTTAAAATGATCAAGATATTAATCTTTATTAAAACATGTAACTACCATTCTGGGAAAATATTCAGCTCCCTTTCACCACCTTGTTAACAAGTTATAAACGGTTTTGAGTGATAGCAGTACATGACAGGTTGGAGAGTGTCGTATAACATAGAGAAATAGCCATGTATCCGAGATGGAGGTTGAATTCAGCTCTCAGGAATTTTTGCTGCAGTTTGTGTTCCAATTCAAACCAGTGAAATAAGAGGCTAAGGGATAAAATTAGTCTTCGTAGTGTTTGTGCTTGGTACTGTTTATTTTCGATGTCCTAAAGCCTGTGAGATGCTTTGTAGTCATAACTACAATAACTCACGTTAGGGTGCCACCTGAGTCCTTAAACGCATAAACTGCAGCTTTATTTTTGTATCCTTTCATCCCACTCTTGCAACCATAAAATGAGTAATATAGAAAAAAAGAAAAATGTGGAGAAAACAAACAAACAAAAAGGTGTTTCAGCATATTTTCTATGTTTGGCTCCAATTGCTTCTTATGAGGAATGCATTGTCTCCATTTTCAATCAGTTTTAAGGCACAGCTTTAAGGTCTGCAACACGGAAATCATGTGAAGATACCTGCACTAGCTTTTTCTAGACATTACACTCAGTTTATAGGTTATGTTTTTTCCTGCCCTAAAAGCAGAAGAGACATCCTTTCCCCACTTCACCTCTACTGAGCCACGAGATGGAAATTACACCTACTTGTGCCAGCACGGACCAGGTGAGCCCTGGGGGGATTCACCTGAGAGCTCCCGCTGCCTTCCCACCTTCGAAATTTCTGGATGAGCGGAGCAGCAGTATTTGATGAAAACTCCTTTAACATCCCTCCACTGAATACAGAGTGAGGAAAGGGCTAAGCCTCTTGCTTTCCAGCCCCCCCACCAACACCCTCATCATAGCCGTAGTAGAGGATCTCACGAGAAATGGTTGTTCTCCAGCAAGGGCGAGCCGGTCTCCAGGCCTCCCTAAGCAGCCTAAATTTAGGCAGAGAATCAAAGAGCTGTAAGTCTTTTCCCAAAGCCTCCTGCTCTTCTTCACTGATGGTAGGTGGAGCAGTGAGTCTGGCCCAGGATGCCCATGCCAGCTTTTAATCCTTTTGCTCAAAAGATGGGATAATCTAGCCCAACATTCTCATGAAATTCAAACGACTGTTTTTTAATAGAAGGGCATCCACATACATTTTTGGTACTGGTCATGGGAACACCCCATTCACCAGACGTGTAGTCTGGGGGTGCAGCTTTTCCTGTGAGATAAGTGTGTTCAAATGCCCTCAGACTGGTGGAGACTTGGCAGATGGGTCTCACACCTCCTAAGGATTGCATCGGTAATTTTATCATATGATACAAAACTGAATGAAATGGACATAATAGCAGCATTTACATAAAGCATAAACACATAAATACATAACAGCTTTATTTTTCAAAAGCTGTGTATCGTCACCTAGGAGGTTTATTTTGCTAAAATCGTTACACTGTGGAAGACTTGGGTATGCTCTTCAGCAGAGGAGTACGCTTTACTCCAAAATTGTGAGATAGGGCCATGGGGCGAGGGACATAAATAACACCAGGCAAAAAAAGGAATCAAAAAGCTCTTGTACTTTTTGGAGGAGTTCTCTGGTGCTCTGTTACTGTGCAGTAGGCTTCATTTGGTGGATTTTTTTGGAGGTTTCACTGTGGTTTTGAGATGGCACATCAAGGAGAGATTTAAGCCTGTGCTGGCTGGCTCTGAGTTGGAGTGGGACGCAAACAGATCCTGCAGCGAGGTGCTGCACCCTCAGACCCCCAGGGAAGACACAGGGACCTACTCTTGGAAGAAGAGAAGGCTCCAGGGAGACCTTATAGTGACCTTCCAGTACCTGAAGGGGGCCTACAAGAAAGCTGGGGAGGGGCTGTTTGCAAGGGCATGTAGCGATAGGACGAGGGGCAGTGGTTTTAAACTAGAGCAGGGTAGGTTTAGATTAGACATTAGGAAGAAGTTCTTTACAATGAGGGTGGTGAAGCCCTGGCCCAGGTTGCCCAGAGAGGTGGTGGAGGCTCCATCCCTGGAGACATTCAAGGCCAGGCTGGATGAGGCTCTGAGCAACCTGATCTAGTTAAAGATGTCCCTGCTCACTGCAGCGGGGTTGGACTAGACGACCTTTAAAAGTCCCTTCCAACCCAACACATTCTATGATTCTTCTCTCTGCGTTTCCTGCTGGTTTGTGTGTTTGGGTACATAGTCGGTGCGCTGCCATGTAAAGTTCCCATTTGTAGATGCTTCATATCCCACTAGTAGTGTGAACACTTTAACATCTAATTCTGGATTATGAATTTGATTTGTGCCCCAGCACCAAAACATTCATGTGGCATCGCTCCATAGCAGTGCTTCAGGCATTTAGCTCTTGTGTGGAGTTTGACATTGATGGGTATTAAAATGACATAGTCATGACAGAAGTGCCAAAGATCTTAATTAAGTGTATTATAAACAGTCCTGCTTAGCTGAGTTTGCCACTTAGCGTTGCCAATATGATTTTTCAGTTGTCAGTTATTAGTATTGCTTTGTGTTATGTTGGACAAGTGTTCTTCTCACAATCGTGGGCTCCTTTTACCTCAAGCACAGGGACTGTATATCAATCACAGTAATAAAACCATAAACTGAGAAGCTTAATACTGTCATTAGAGATATTGTATTTGATTCTATTTTTTTTTTCCAAAGGAACTGTATTCACAATTTTTAAAGCCTGAGGGCCCAATCACAATATAGAGTATCTGCTTTCATATACCAGATAAGTGCTTAGAAAAGATTAAAATCAATTATGCTATTGTAAAGTTTTAAAGTTCAAAGGGTTTGAGATCTGTAAAAAATGTTTAGATATAATCTTAAGGCAAAAAATTAGGCACTTATGGCTTCCTTTGGAAATGTGCTCCACGATCACAAGTTATTTCATTCCGTCAGTCTTAGCTTGGGACCCAGAACTGTAGTGTATTAACAGGGGGTTTGATAACCCTCCTTAGCGCCGAATTGCAGGAACCTCATCGCTGAAGTGGCTTTGCAGCAAACACCCCTTTTGCTTCCACTTCGTCAGTTTAATCCATGAATAAATTGAAATATTATATCATAAAATCCCCCACTAACTGCGTTTTTTTTTGTCTTGTAAGCTTCTGCTCCTATGAGCAGTGTTACTGGAGTCCAAGGACCAAGGTGTCAGGGAGCATGAAGATCGCAAATACTCCGGCAGCAATGTTGGAGGTACAGCACAGAGAGTTTAGGGGAGAGCAGCAGTTCAGCATTTGCAGACTTAGACCTTCCCATCTGCTGCTTCAGCCTGCCGGGCAAGCTGCCTAGCTGGGGGGGTCCCTGGCTTCACAGAAACACGCACCCCAAAGGCCGCTGCTTGCGGCCGCAGCGCTGTGCAGTGAGCTGGGCTCCGGAGCTGGGACCTTTCTAGTAAGTGTGTAAGCTGCTCTGAACGCAAGGTCCCGCAGCCCCTTTTCCTGCAATCTTTTTATCTAGTACAGGATGATGTATACAGCCATCTGTGCCAGAACTGAATTTCATCCGTAAAGACTAGGGAAAGAAATAATGGTTTGCAGGTTTATATCCATATTCATCATGAGAGAATTTGTTTTAATGAAAAAGAAAAAAGCTAAGGCTTTATCTTAGAGCTAGCTACGTTAAATTCATTGGAAAAATAGTTCTGAGAGACTGAGAAGGAATGCATCTACATACATATGGAGAACGGAAAAATACAGACTTTTCTGCTGTATCTCTATGCGTAAGCGTGGGCACTTGTGTCTCTGAACTTGCAAGACAAGGGGCAGCTCAGGACTAACTTCCATGCAAACATGCTAGTGTAGTACGAGCTACTGAATACCGCTTCCCAGCAAAATTTCTTACTCTGTTAAGACAGACGGCTTCATGGTTTGCCAGGCTTGGGAGATAGGTATGGCAGGTGTGCAACCGTTGGTACCCAAGTACGTAGACATGCCCACCAGCCTCCGTACAGCTGTAGGAAGAGTGATGGACTCAGCTTTCTCTTGACTTTTTCATGATTACATTTAAAAATAAAAAATTTTCACCCCTTTTATTCTTTTATCCGTACTCCTAGACCAGTGTGCACCTCAGAGGATGCTCCCAGCCCTGTGGGTGCCGCGAAGCACGATGCCAAGAGGCAGAGAGAGCCTGGAGCAGGCAGACAGCCAGGTGGCACGCGTGGTTTGGGAGAGCTCAGAGGAGAGGTGCCGATGGCTCAGCACAGTGTGTGCTGCAAAGCCCAGCACCCTTTTATCTTGCCTTCCCCAGAACCAGCCAGTGAAGCCACAAGGAATACAGTTTATCCTGGAAATGAAAGCAAAACTGCAAAAAAGTACAAATGAAACAGTACACTGTTGTTGTTTTTTTTCTTTTATAACCATTCTTAAAACCCATTTGTTATAGCTGCCTTCCTCCCAATATTTTTAATCTCCACTGTTCTTTCCCACAGCAGTTGCCTGATTTCTTGTCTTGCTTGTATGCTCTGGTTTGGGGCATAAGAAGAGCTCATGCTGTTCTCTTCCCGAGGCTCCCAGTACTAGATGGTAAACTTGTCGGGGCATACTCATACGTTGCTCATTTCATGTGAGTACGCTTTGCTTCTGTGTTTGCAAAGTAGCACTTAAGAGAGTTTATTATTAATAACAGTAAATTATTCTACATTTTCTTATCAGATAATATGAGATCAAGTAGCTGTCAAGACATGTTGGGCAGATATCTACAAAAACAATGATATCTAAGGATCCACAACAAAAAGGAAAAATTTGGAAGATCTTCAGTCAGCTCCCAGCAGCTGCAAATTTTGCTTTGGCTGAAATAATGAACCCATCTAAGGGTCTCTCTCTGAAAACAGTCTGACCGAGTTATACTTGTCAGAAGTTGTATTTGGCTTCTCACTTTGATATATTCCCAAAAAAAGAATTGGAACAAGCGCCTAGAACTGGGTAAGTCAGCCAAGACATCCAGGTAAGATTAGGGTGTATAAATGAAAAAAATAGTGGCCTTATATGCAGCTGATTTGCAAAAGTAAGACACTTGAGGTGCTGCTGAAGTTGCTTTGGTATTACTAACCTAAATCTCTTTCTCATTATTTATATTCAAATTTTACACTATATAATATGATGTGCAAGATAAACCTGCAATCTAAAATCAGCCAATGCCCTTAAGGCCATGATACAAGTGCTTCTATTTGTATAGTATTTGATTAACTATTATATTCCCCTTGTTTCGTAGTTTAGATTTCTGTAATGAAAATGAGTGGCTGCACTGGCAATTAACAATACAGAAACTTGTGAGGAAATAAAGGATTAGTATAATTGCAAACACAGTGAAACAGAGGCAAATTATTAGTCCAGAATGTTTTATATTTGCCCTTTGGATTCCTGTTCCTTTTTGTTTGTTTGAGGATATTTTTGTGCATGAACAGAATTAACGTTTTCTGCACAAATGGAACTATTTAAGGAAATACATATCTAATTGCATAAAGATGGATTTGCCTTAATTCGTATTTTCATTTTTGTTTTTGGAGACATTTGTGTCGTCTTGTATGATAATGATTTTTCAGTTGAAAGTTGTAACCCTTTGTTGAAAAACGGTGATTTAGCAGTCATGATATTCTGCTACTCCGCTGCTGTTTTAAGAATGTAATTTATTATACTTCTGGGCAAAACTGATATTAATTTGGAGGTATTTATGTACGTATTTGCTTATTTTTGACAAACTTCCTGGTTGAAGGCACGTTCATCAGCCATAAATTATGGACATCAGCATAATATAAATGCTGCATGTTAACTGAAGGGAATAACTATGGGCTGTTCATACAGTGAAAGACGAAAAATTGTCACACGCCTTTGTGCATGTACGCGTGTGTGTGCGTGCACCTATGTGCGTGCTAACCTCGCACCCACTCTTTGCATCTTCTTTTATACATGCAAATATACGTTGTAATAAAGCCTTTCTGAATTGCAGAGCAAATTGGGCTTTATTAGGGTAGTGGATAAGGTGTTTCCCAAAGTTAAAGGCTCTAATGCTGTATTTTATATATATTCCACATCTTCATTTATCATCATGCAAGGAGCCCATGCCCTGTATGCCCCTTACATACGGTAAGTGATCAAAGAGATCTCACCTGTCCCTGCCCAGCACACAGTTCAGTTCTCATTTGCTTGCTGAGAAAACGAATGACAGATTGAGCATATGCTACAAAAGCCACCAATTCAGAGAATTCGCAGGTAGAAAAGACTTTATGCTTTAGACGGCCACAGAGTCCTCCTATTTACAGCATTAAAACCCACCATATGTGTCCTTTTTCCTTCCAGCCCAGTAAGTATTAAGCTTTGAAAACAATATTCACACATTAACTGGGAGGCTACTACCAGTTCAAACAGTCAGGGCTCCTGTATTCAAAAGGGTGCTGAGATGTGTTGTCTAAATGAATAAACATCGGTTCGCATTGTGAAATGGGCGGCAGGCCAAGTTAATCAATAATTTAATTACCAGTGACCCATTTTGCTTACTTCTAGTTGAAAGGGAATTTCTGCATTCTTGCATAAGTTATCATTTATTCAGCTTCTCGCAGACGGATTCAGATGATACTTTTCCTGCCTTGAGGATGAGATGAACTTAATCCAATATTATAAATGAAAAACAGGTTTCCAGATACGCATTTTCCTCATAGCCTGCATTGCATTTATTTACCTAAAATAATTCCTAACTCAAAATTTGCTGCCAAATGTTGGCACTCACAGAAGGTGAGTGTGGCTCACTGGGGATGCGATCGCTGCAGCAACGGAAAACGACTGTCCACAATGTTTTTTTAAAGTTGCAAGCCCTTGTGAGAAGGCAGATATTCACATGTTGTAGTTGTTATTATTATTATTCATTTTTTATTGGGAAGGCAGCTGGCTGGATCTCCAGAAATAGAACAGGTCTAAAGTGAAGCAGAAATGCTCATTTGACGCTAAAAATAGGTCATCTTCCAATATGGAATTTGAAACTGCCAGTTTTTATGCTTTTGAATTCCCAAAGTTATTCCTGTTGGATTTCTCTTCATACAATTTTAATATGAACCCTTTGAAATTGGACGCTGCCTGAAGTGTTTCTTTGGCTTGAAAGTCTGCGTTTCACTTGCAGTTGTTTTGTTGAGAATAGAAAAGAAGCGGGATGAGAACAGGTGGTGTGACATATGCTTTTTTTATAAGCTCTCTGGATTTATGTGGTGTGTGGCATCGTAGTCATCGCCACAGTCAGGTGTGTAGCAGAGAAGCATCCATTATGTATCCTTGAGAGATTCAATTTCTATTCTATCTGCTCTTTTGATTTCTGATAGTATGAGATGCTCTATATAGAAGCCCTAACACTTTGCAACTAATTATTGTGCATGTATTAATTATAATACTGGCCAGAGATCTTAACAGAAATGAGGATGTTCACGTCTTAACCCTCACCAAGGAAGCCAGGAGACCGGTCTTACTCCAAAGCGGTAGCAAGCCACACGAACAGCACAGTGGTGGCATGAATACCTCCACTGTGCAGATGAGAAATCTATGTGCAGGAAAACGTAAATTGTTGTCCCAGAAGCACTAAGCCTATGTCTAGACACCATAACCTGGGAAACATCTGAGTTTCTGACTCAGGATGTGCACAAAGGCCATGTCTGGATCCCATTTTGGGGTGAAGCCCATGTGCATACCAGCCATCCCTCCCCAGATCCCTGGTTTCCATAGGAAGGACACCTGGGGATGTGAGCCAGGCTGGAGCTACAGTCAGCCGCAAGAGATGCCCAGCCTGGCCGGGCAGGGAGCTGGATGCAGATGGTGGAGCACCTTGGCAGTTAGGTGTGCCTCAGGCAGAGCCACATAAAATAAAAATAAAAAAATCCCACCTTTACAATGCTAACGGCAGTGCTCAGGTGCAAATCTGTCCTCTGTGGGCCCAAACATTTATCAGGATTAAAACGTTCAAATGGTTCTCAGTGTGCAGGAACAGTTTTTAAATAGGGTGATGGGGAAATGGTTGGAATAGTTCCACTATTGTCCAGAGCCATTTGCTGGATCCTGGGAACAGCACTTCCGTGCAGCCTCCCTTTTCAATACGCAGAGGCACAGGGCGGATTCATTAGGCATTTTGGAACCCGCGATGTTTATTTTAAAAAATCAAATGTCTGCTGCATCATGGGTGGGTTACTGATGAAGTGCGAGATGTTTTAAAACTCGTTGAGTGTATTAAAGAAGAAAAATGAATGGATGCTTTGAACTGAGAATCCTGCTTGTTAGCATTGTCTTCCTTTAGTGCTACGGGCAGGGACCATTTAAGGACATAAGCAATATAAAGTTTATGAATAGAGGTAATATGGTCCATATTATCCAAATATGGTCTTTATTACCTCTTCCCACAATTGCTGTCTTTATGTAATTATTTTTGATCTGTACTACTTTTAGCATAATGGTCTATAGCTTTTCCTAAAAAAAACTATGATAAAGCTACTGCCCGATGTAAAATATTTTATGAAAAATCTCATGACCATTCGAAGCCAAAACTTTACTGTTATTTGCACCTCAGACTTCAATATAGCTGTAGGATTTATGCCTACTCAACTAATCACATCTTTGGAGAGCACATTAATTTAAAATCGCGCCTCGAAATGTGTAAATTCGCAGATGTTAATGGTTACGCACATGTTTTCTCTTACTGCTTCAAAGCCAGCAAAGGCCAAATTCTGCTGTAATTTGTACTGCAGATTTAATATCAATGAAGTGAAAAACCATATTCAGGGACTTGTTGCTTTTTGCAGGTAATGGGGCATTTCTGGACACGTCTGTTTTGGAGAAGGAAGTCCTGCCCTTGGGTGATAAGGCAGCACGAGGGTCATTGCCGAATGTAAAGCCAAAGGTGTGCAGAAGGTGAAAAGAGAGGGCAGAAGGCACCTTCTGTACCCCATGGCAGCACCTGGGTGTTGGAACCACTGTCTACACGTTACGGAAGAGAAGGGAAAAAAAAGAGCAAATAAAGTGGCAGGTGAGAAAGATGTTAATACCCAAACGCAAAAGCAGTGGTGATCTTTGCATACTAAACACATTCGGTTGCCGAGACTTCAGCTGGTGTAAGGTAAGCCAGTGTAACCAGTGTAAGGTAAGATACTGAAATATGAAAAAAATACGCCCCTCTATACAAATACGGGTGATCACAAATAGTTTCACAACAAGTAGAAATGTGTGCCCTATGAAGAATGTTTTCATATGCTTTTCTTTCTTTGAAGCAGATGTAAACATATGAGTTTGCTCAAGTTCTTTCTATATGATTGCTAAGATTTTTAGAAAAGGCTAGTCTTCAAAACCCAATTCGAGGTTGTATATAAGCCCTCTGTTGCACTTTCCATTTGCATTAGAAAGATCCACTAGACACTCACAATTTTAAAAAATTTAAATGAATCGTTTAAGTACAAAGCGGCCTGACTCAAGGCATCTGCTTCTGAATTTTTTGCTCTAACCTCTGCAATAGCTCTTTTTAAGGGGCAGTTTCTATTTTCTATAAGTGGAATCATAGAATCATCATAGAATCGTATAGGTTGGAAGGGACCTTTCAGATCATTGAGTCCAACCATCAACCCAACTCTGACAAAACCATCACTAAACCATGTCCCTCAGCACCACATCTACCCGTCTTTTAAATACCTCCAGGGATGGCGACTCAACCACTTCCCTGGGCAGCCTGCTCCAATGCTTGATAACCCTTTCAGTGTAAAAACTTTTCCTAGTATCTAATTTAAACCTCCCCTGGTGCAACTTGAGGCCATTTCCTCTCATTCTATCACCTGTTACTTGGGAGAAGAGACCGACTCCCACCTCTCTACAGCCTCCTTTCAGGTAGTTGTAGAGAGCGATAAGGTCTCCCCTCAGCCTCCTCTTCTCCAGGCTGAACAACCCTTAACTCCCTATCTGGGAATTAAGCAAGATTTTTTAGGAAGCTTAGGAAAAGAAACATATTTCTCACAGTGTCCTAATCAGAAGTCACTTACAGAATTTTGGAGGCTGTAAGTCAACATGTTCTCCAGACCCCTCACCAGCTTTGTTGCCCTTCTCTGGACACGCTCCAGCACCTCAATGTTTTTTTTGTGGTGAGGGACCCAAAACTGGACACAGTACTGGAGGTGGGGCCTCACCAGTGCCGAGTATAGGAGAATGATCACTGCCCTAGTCCTACCCACCACGCTATTCCTGATGCAGGCCAGGGATTTAATGCCTGTACAGGTACACATGCACACAAATATCTTTCCTATCTCTTTGATATCAAGACAACAGGCCGGTGCCAGGGCTAACGGCACTACTGTAAGGCATCAGGCTGGCACTTCATACAGGTTGTAACTCACTGCCTGGCCTGAGCCCATGCAGCCGAGCTGCTGTCGCCCTTTGGGAAGGGCACTCCTCGCCCACTCCGTCGCGGTGACAGTTACACCACGAACATGACTCCTGGCTCACCGCACGGTAGTTTTGCAGTGATGGCCACGGTCCAAATGCCTGATATACTTAGCATCAGAAAGTAATTCAAATTCTTTTAGTTCATGTCTTTGGTCTGGAAATTTATTCCCCTCTTCAGTCACTCTTTAATGACAGGATAACATTTTTCCCTTCTAATCAGCCACTTACAAGGTTACTTCATTTCCCCCCTAGGTCATCTAGTGCTAAAGCATAAGCGTTTATGACTAGCTGCATGCAAATACATGCACCCTGCTTTGTGTATTGCAGCACATGGCTGAGGTATGTTACTGCGGCATCCTACATTCACATTCTGGCCAATTCAGCAGTTTCACTTGGTAACAACGCTAGGGACTTACAGAACATTTCCTATCTGGGAATTAAGCAAGATTTTTTAGGAAGCTTAGGAAAAGAAACATTTAAGTCTACTGACTATATTTCTCACAGTGTCCTAATCAGAAGTCACTTACAGAATTTTGGAGGCTGTAAGTCAACATGTCATGACGAGGCACTATGTAAGTTTTGTGCAAGCCAAAGCTGTTCCCCTGGTGCAACGACGATCTTGAATTGCCAGGCTGAAGTTGTTTTTCCGTAGTTTGAGACTCAGTTTGATGGGCGAAGATGCAACAGGAGCCTGGATTCACCACCCCAGTTGGTGCGAACGGGCTGTAAGAGGCTTGGGCTACAGAGTCTCTCTGTGGCTTTGACGTCTGCTGAAGTGGAGCTCACAGCAGGACTGGGCCCCAAAGGACCTGCTTCTCATATTATGCAGTATCACTGCAGGCAGAGGAAGCTGAGGAACCAGATTTTCAGACGCTACAAAGGGCACTATTGTGTGAACACTCCGAGGGTATTGAAGGGAGAGGTCCAATCCTGTACGGTATTTTTACAGGTGCTTAATTTCAAACATGAGAACAACCATACTGATGTCAATGAATCGCTTATGAACTCAAAATTAAACACATGCTTTGTTGGATTAAGGCTAGGGCACAGTCTTGCCAAATTTAGCCCCTGGTTCTTTCTAACTGTACAACTAGGCCAACCTGTTCCTCGCCATTCCCTTCTGCAATGGTGATTAATGTGCAACGAGTTGGTCTCTCAGATGTCTTTTAAATTTTTTTTTTAAAAAAAGGTATGTGACAACCGTTGAGATGCAGCATTGACCAAAAATAACAGGGAGGCTAATATGCTGCCACCTGCGCCTTCCTTTCATGTTGATGAATATTGCACAGATATGTGTCGCTTTCACTACCGTGAATCATTATTTCACATTAGCAATTTGGCTGGAGCACACCCCTGCCTGAAGTCATCTGGATGCCTACCAAAATGCAGCTCAGAATATGCTTCAGTGAAAGCATATGGAAAGCAGTGTGTGAAAAGAAGGTACAGTGCACGTCCATTTCCCCGGGGCCCCCGCTGGCACCCAAAAATTTGCACTTCCATTACAATTTTAAAAGTAACTTTGGAGGGAACTGACAGTAATCGAGTTTATTT
Organism: Larus michahellis; assembly: GCF_964199755.1. Lineage (NCBI taxonomy): Eukaryota > Metazoa > Chordata > Aves > Charadriiformes > Laridae > Larus > Larus michahellis. The sequence continues at coordinate 201,438,731 of NC_133896.1, forward strand.
GAAGTCTTAGCAGAGACAGAATATTTTTATGAATTATTCTGAATATTTGGTCAATGCCATCTTTTCTAGTTCTGGTTTTGTTAGTTTTGTAAACTTACTATCTATTAAAAGAAGAACGTATATAACATCAGTCTTTGCAACACGGGGACTTAGAACTGCAAACATGAGACAACGAGGCAGGAATTTGCAAGTACCATCATTTAAAATACCTTCTCACGTAAAGGAACCCCAAGCGCAATCACGCGCTTACGGTGGACAAACTGCGAGCGGACTCTGCTCTCTGCTGGATGTTATCCTGCAGCCTGGAATGGAATTCATTTGGGGCGGTGGGGGGGAGAATTCCAGCGGAATACATTGAGGCGGGGGGGGTGGAATAAATCAAGTCCCATGTGCTTAGTTTGACACCCGAGTTTGACGGAGCGCCGCGCTGAAGCCGAGCCGCGCTGGGCGCCGTGCCCCGCCGGCCGGAGGTGCAGCCCCGCACCCGCCGCCCAGCCCCGGCACGGCACGGCACGGCGCGGCGGCCCCCGGACGGGGCTGGGGGGACCTCTCGTGGTGGAAACCGAGGGAGCGACGCTGCGTCCTCTTCTCCCGCACACGGACCCCAGAGCTCTGCCCACGGGTGAAGCCCCGCGGAAACGAGAAAGCCAACGCGAAGTGCGAAATGGCGAGAAGAAATTAAAAAACCGCTGTGATTACTACTTGACGGCATTGCTGGTTTACACTTGGGTACCTGGCCGTATTTTAAAAACATATTGCATGAAAAATCATACTTTTATGAGTAATTGGTGCCTATATTCATTGTATATATAAAATTTTCAGTCCTTTCGGTGACACGCATTCCCAACAGAAGAGATTTTCCACGCCAGTTTGAGGGACCTGCTTCCTCAGACAGCAATGCTGCATTTCTTTATCTCTGTCTCTCCCTGTAATACTAGTTTTGTGGAGTTAAAAAAAAAAAAAAAAAAAGTGGTTTTATGCTTATATCATTTAATATTTCTTGTTTTCTTCACTGCATTCTGGATTTTTTTGCCCTCAAAAATACCTGAACTATGAGTTTGAAGAACAACATTTGAAGTACTTAGAATAAAATACCTGTGCCTCTGCTTGGGGTGTTTTCTAAGAAGGTGATATGGCCGACAGCCCAGCTGAAGTGCCTCTAAAGCAATGCTCACAGGATGGGCAACAAACAGGAGTTGGAAACCACCATGCTGCTAGAAAGCTATGGCCTAGTTGCCATTATTGAAACCTGGTGGGACGAATCCCATGACTGAAGTGCGGCTATCGATGGCTACAGGCTGTTCAGAAGGGACAGGCAAGGAAGGAGGGGTGGAGGCATTGCCCTCTACATCAAGAAATGGATAGAGTGTGATGAGCTGTCTCTGAAGAATAGCCACGAGCAGGTTGAAAGCTTATGTGTAAGAATAAGAGACCAAGGCAACAAAGGGAACCTTCTGTTCTTGCCTACTACAGGCGTCCCAATCAAGGGGAGCCTATTGACGAAGCCTTCTTACTCCAGCTACAGGAGGCATCACGCTTGCAGGCACTCATCCTGCTGGGGGACTTGAACCACCCCGACATCTGCTGGAAAAGTAGCATGGCGTGCTGTAGGCAATCCAGGAGACTCCTGGAATGCATTGAAGATAACTTCTTAAGCCAGGTAATAGACAGCCCCACCAGAGAGGATGCAATGCTGGACCTGTTGGTCACCAACACAAGTGAGCTAATTGGTGACATCAAGATTGGAGGCAGCCTGGGCTGCAGTGACCATGTACTGGTGGAGTTCACAGTCCTGAGGGACAAAGGTCAGGGGGAGAGTAAAGTCAGGATTCTGAATTTTAGGAAAGCAAACTTGCAACTCTTCAACAAGTTAGTGAATTGGACCCCCTGGGAAACTGCCCTCAGGGACAAGAGAGCAGAACAGAGATGGCAGATCTTTAAAGATGCTTTCCACAGAGTGCATGAGTGCTCGATCCCTACCTGTAAGAAATCAGGAAAGGAGGGCAAGAGGTCAACATGGCTGAGTCGAGACCTGCTGGTCAAACTAAAGGTCAAGAAGGAAATGTACAGGCAGTGGAAGCAGGGACAGGTATCCTGGGAAGAGTATAGCGATGCTGCCTGGTTGTGTAGGGATGGGATCAGGAAGGCCAAGGCACAGCTGGAGCTGAACTTGTCAAGGGACACAAAGAATAATAAGAAGGGTTTCTACAGATGTCAGCCAGAAAAGGAAGGTCAAAGAAAGCAAGATGAGCAAGACTGGCAAACTGGTAAACAACGTACAAGGAGAAGGCTGAGGCACTCAGCAACTTTTTGCTTCAGTCTTCACTGGCAACCTCTCTTCCCCCACCTCTTGAGTGAATGGACCACAAGGCAGGGACTGGGGGAGGAAAGTCCCTCCCACTGTAAATGAAGATCAAGTTTGCAACCACCTGAGGAACCTGAACACACAAAAGTCTATGGGGCCTGATGAGATGCATCCCAGAGTCCTGACGGAATTGGCTGATGTAGTTGCCAAGCCACTCTCCATGATATTTGAAAAGTCATGGCAGTCAGGTGAAGTCCCTGGTGACGGCACAAAGGGAAACATTGCACCCATTTTTAAAAAGGGTAGAAAGGAGGATCCTGGGAACTACCAACCTGTCTGTGCCTGGGAAGCCTCACCTCTGTGCCTGGGAAGATCATGGAACAGATCCTCCCAGATGCAGGACAGGGAGGTGATTTGAGACTGCCAGCATGGCTTCACCAACAGCAAGTCCAGCCTGGCCAGCCTAGTAGCCCTCTATGATGGAGTGATGACATCAGTGGACAAAGGAAGAGCTATGGATGCCATCTGTCTGGACTTCTGTAAGGCCTTTGGCACAGTCCCCCACAACATCCTTCTCTCTAAATTGGAGACATATGGATTTGATGTGTGGACCACTGGGTGGATGAGGAATTTGTTGGATGGTTGCATCAAGAGGGTAGTGGTCAACAGATGGAAATCAGTGACAAGTGGTGTACCTCAGGGGTCTGTATTGGTACCAGTTCTGTTCAATATCTTCATCAATGACATAAACAGTGAGATTGAGTGGACCCTCAGCAAGTTTGTGGATGACACCAAGCTTAACGCTATCCCAGCTAAAAGCAGTACACCAATTTTAACCTCTTTTGTTTCAACTTACACCTGCTGTCTCTCATCCTCCTGTCCTGCACTGCTGTGAAGAGCCCGGCTCCTTCTCCTCAGTGACCTCCTTGTCAGCACTGGGAGCTGCTGTTAGGTTCCTTGAAGCTGTCTCTGCCCAGGCTGAACAAGCCCAGTCCTCCAGCCTCTCCTCACAGGGGCAGTGCTCCAGCACCCACTGCCTTGGTGCCCTCTGCTGAACTTGATCCAGTTAGTCAATGACTCTCCTGTATTTGGGGCCACAAATTTGGATGCAGTAACCTAGATGTGATCTAATGAGTGCTCAGTAGAAGGGGTTAATCACATCCCTTGGTCTTTGGCTCTGCCCTTGTCATGCAGCCCAGGATGCCATTGGCCTTTGTTGCTGCCAGGGTCACTGCTGTCTCATGCTCAGTTTGCTGCCAACCAACCCCCAGGGCCTTCTCCGCAGAGCTGTCCCCAGCCAGGCAATCCCAGCATGTGCTGGGGCCAGGGGCTCTTCCTTTCCAGGAGCAGTACTTTGCATTTGTCCTTGAATTTCATAAGGTTGGACCATTCCTCCAGTCTCTCTAGATCCCTCTGAATGGCCTGTTCTCAAGTGTATTCACTCATTCACATTCACATGTGGTGTCATCTTCAAAATTTAATGAGAAGTAAATCCATGCATGTAGGCAATAGATATGGCTACATGATTTTTTTGCAGACCACCATGAGCTCGCTCTTTCCCTGCTCCAAGTGTTTATGTGGCATACAGCCTAAGCTAATATACTTTGCCTCTCAGCAGTGCGTGATAGTTTGGGATCAGGATTGTGCTAATCCCAGCTAAATAGCTTTTGGTTCAGAGCACAGAAAAATTGAGCTGTGTCTGCTCTGACGTCCCGTATGAGTGTAATATGTAAGTCCACCAAAATGCATGTTCCATTAGCTCTGGTGGAGCTCCTGAATCAGGAAAACTGACAAGCCTGAAAGATGCAACATCGTGATAAATGGATCTGAACCCAGTGATGGTAAGAAAACCGAAAGTGAGAATATTAATTAATCTGAAGTCACTTAGAAGAATGCTGAAAAGAAATCATTATCTATCACCAAAACTGAGGACATGTTATCCTAGTTGTCTGATAGAACATCATCACTGTTTGCGATTTCCAACATGATTTCAGGCATATTGAATAATATGCCTCCCAGCCACCCAGCAACAACTCCCCTAGCTTTTGGCAGGCTTTGGGCTGTGTGAGTGCTTATGGGCATCAGCAGAGCTGTGCACGAAAGAGCTTCCAAGTCCGCTGGCATTGCGGTTGATGGCAGCCTTGTTTCAGAAAGGGATATGCCATGGAAAGGCATGTCAGGCTCCTGATACCAGTGTGCAATAACCTAAACAGGCATTCAGAGTGCAGTGTTGGGAGTCAGATGCTACTCCCAAGGGTGGAGAGAAGGTGAGTGAATTGATACTCCCTGAAGAGATGCCTGTTGGCTTCCAGAGATCTCTAGTTAGACCCAGGGTGACTAACAAAATGCACAGTCTCTATGTCTATAGGGATGACCAGATTAACTGTACAACTGTACAATAACTGCTGCTCACTGTTATCTTGCAGCCACTGCAGTTTATAATAAAGAGTGGATGTTATCAAACTCAACAGCTGATGCTGTAAAGGGTCAAAAATCTAAGCAAATAGAGCAAGCAATAGCCTTAAAGTTTCACATAAGGTGTAGCTAGAAATGCAGTGCAGTTCTGCTAGAAGAGACCTAGAAACAACTCTGGTACAAAGCCATCAGACAATCACTGCCTGAGAGACACAGGAGTGATAAGTACCTTTGATGGAAAGAAACTATGAGAGCAGCTATTAGAGATGGCACCCCATGAAACCATTTTTTTCTTGTAGACCCATCTTAGTTACCTAACAGAAAAGAAGCTTTTGTGTCTGACATTTTTGATGGGGTAGACCTGCTAGGCTCACATTGGGTCAAATCACAGGCTGTTAGGAAACACCATGAAGCACCTGTAGAGTGCACCTGAGTAGAGTGCTACCATTGAGCTTAAGGGCTGTGACAGCATCAGAGGTAGGGGTGCCGCTATGGTCATTATTTTATTTATTGTTTTATTCATTATTGTATTATTTATATTACTTGAGAGCTCCATCTAAAATCTAACCCCTTAAGAGAGTCATAGAATCATAGAATCATAGAATGGTTTGGGTTGGAAGGGGCCTTGAAGATCATCTAGTCCAACCCCCTGCCCTGGGCAGGGACACCTCCCACTAGACCAGGCTGCTCAAAGCCCCATCCAGCCTGGCCTTGAACACTTCCAGGGATGGGGTGTTGACATGGGGCAGGGACACCTCCCACTAGACCAGGCTGCTTGAAGCCCCATCCAGCCTGGCCTTGAACACTTCCATCCACAACTTCCCTAGGCAACCTGTTCCAGTGTCTCACCACCCGCACAGGAAAGAATTTCTTCCTAATGTCTATTCTAAATCTCCCCTCTTTCAGTTTAAAACTGTTACGCCTTGTCCTATTGCTACACTCTCTCGTAAAGAGTCCCTCCCCATCTTTCCTGTAGGCCCCCTTCAGGTACTGAAAGGACATTATAAGGTCCCCCTCGGAGACTTCTCTTCTCCAGGCTGAACAACCCCAGCTCTCTGAGACTGTCCTCATAGCAGAGGTGCTCCAGCCCTCTGATCATCTTCGTGGCCCTCCACTGGACCTCTTGCAACAGGTCCATGTCCTTCCTGTGCTGAGGTCTCACCAGTACTCCAAGTGGGGTCTCACCAGAGCGGAGTAGAGGGGCAGAATCACTTCCTCCGACCTGCCGGCCATGCTTCTTTTGATGCAAACCAGGGTCTGTCTAGTAGCTTAAAATACCGTCTGGTAGCTTAAAAATATCTTCTGCTTCCTGGCTATCCATGGGTATTGCTGATGATCAGTCATATTTTTTCTTCACCTTCCTTTGATAAACCAATTAAGCAGGTTTAATTTCTCCTTTCAAGGTGCATGTTTTTCTAACTGTATTGCTAGGGCTTCTCTGAACCCATTCTCTGCACCTTCTCAGCATCCCCAATCAGAATCATGTAGACTCTTGGGAATAGCTCTCACTCACTAATAACTTCCCATTTTCTGTCTCCTGTAAATCACATGTTCTTTCTTCATGTCTGTACCACACCAACAGATAATGTTTATCGACAACCTTGATGATAATGATTATGATTATCAAATGATTTTATAGATTTTTGAGACATATTTATAAATAAAATACATAAAATGACATTCTATGTATTTATATATAGAACACATACATAATATAATACACTCATGTTTGATATATTGTTTTATTATTATTTATGATAGTAATTAATAATCTTTTCTCTGACTGCGAGATGGAGGCAGGGTGCAGGCTTGTTGACACTGCAGTCTGACTCACGCCACCGGTTTGTCTTCAAAACCCTGTTTAACACCCCTTATTTCACACAGCCAGCTCTTCTGTTCTGTCACGATCCCCACTGAGCAGGTACAAGAGAGAAAGATGAGAGATCCCTGAAATGTTTCCCACAGCTTTACTTATATCTGCTGAGGTGTGTGGAAGTTGTTACATATGGGTCTTTTCACCTTTCTCTCCTGAGCATATTTCTTTGGCATTTAAATCATGGTAAATAATATATTAAACAAGACTCTGCTCTGACTGTTGAACATAATGATTAATGCTAGCTCATGCCCATCTTACATTCTGTGTGATATCATGTTTAAGAAGGTATTAGCTACCATTGCTCAGGTGAAACATCTTCTCATGTAGGAAAATACTCTTTCATAAATAAACCAAACTGCAAGTGAAACAGCTCTGAGCTGATTACTGCAGAACAACCTGCAAAAGCACAAAACTAATCCTGCAAAATTTTTCAAACACTTTGCATGAAGTATCTCCATGGTAAACAAAGAAAATAAGCCCATAGCAGGAAAAGCTGAATCTGTGATTTGCACCTATGTTCACCACAATAGAGCACAGGGAAGTCTCCATGCTGGCATCCTTCCAGATGGAAACTATATGGAGTAGCTGCCTTGAAGTGAAGTAGAATCATAGAATCATAGAATCATAGGGTTGGAAGGGACCTCTGGAGACCATCAAGTCCAACCCCCCTGCCAGAGCAGGGTCACCCAGAGCAGGTTGCGCAGGAATGTGTCCAGGCGGGTTTTGAATGTCTCCAGAGTTGGAGACTCCACCACCTCTCTGGGCAGCCTGTGCCAGTGCTCTGCCACCCTCAGGGTAAAGAAGTTCCTCCTCATGTTTAGGTGGAACTTCCAATGCTCAAGTTTGTGCCCATTACCTCTTGTCCTGTCCCCGGGCACCACTGAAAAGAGCCTGGCCCCATCCTCCTGACACCCACCCTTTAAGTATTTATAAGTGTTGATAAGATCCCCCCTCAGTCGTCTTTTTTTCCAGACTGAAGAGACCCAATTCCCTCAGCCTTTCTTCATCAGAGAGGTGTTCCAGTCCCCTAATCATCTTCATAGCCCCTTGCTGTACCCTCCCCAGCAGTTCCCTGTCCTCCTTGAACCGGGGAGCCCAGAACTGGACACAGTACTCCAGGTGCGGCCTCACCAAGGCAGAGTAGAGGGGGAGGATGACCTCCCTCGACCTGCTGGCCACACTCTTCTTGATGCACCCCAGGATGCCATTGGCCTTCTTGGCCACAAGGGCACATTGCCGACTCATGGTCATCCTGTTGTCCACCAGGACTCCCAGGTCTCTTTCAGCTGAGCTGCTCTCCAGCAGGTCAGCGCCCAACCTGTGCTGGTGCATGGGGTTATTCCTCCCCAGGTGCAGCACCCTACACTTGCCCTTGTTGAATTTCATAAGGTTCCTCTTTGCCCAGATCTCCAGCCTATCCAGGTCTCTCTGTATGGCAGCACAGCCTTCTGGTGTGTCAGCCACTCCCCCCAGCTTTGTGTCATCAGCAAACTTGCTGAGGGTGCGCTCTATCCCCTCATCCAGGTCATTAATGAATATATTGAAGAGGACTGGACCCAGTACTGACCCCTAGGGAACACCACTTGTCACTGACCTCCAACTAGACTCTGGGCCCCTAATCACAACCCTCTGAGCTCTGTCTTTTAACCAGTTATCTATCCACTTTCCTGTCCATTCATCTAGCCCACTCTTCCTGAGCTTCCCTATGAGGATGCTGTGGGAGACCATGTCAAACGCCTTGCTTAAGTCAAGGTAGACCACATCTACCACCCTCCCCTCATCTATCCATCCAGTCATGCCATCATAGAAGGCTATCAGATTAGTCAGACATGATTTCCCCTTGGTGAATCCATGTTGAGTACTTCTGATAGCTTTCTTTTCCTCCACATGCCTTGAGATGACGCCCAGAATGAGCTGTTCCGTCATCTTTCCAGGGATGGAGGTGAGGCTGACTGTCCTGTAGTTCCCCGACTCCTCCTTCTTGCCTGTTTTGAAGACTGGAGTGACGTTGGCTTTCCTCCAGTCCTCAGGCACCTCGCCTGTTCTCCAGGACCTTTCAAAGATGATGGAGAGCGGCCTAGCAATGACTTCCGCCAGCTCCCTCAGCACTCTCGGGTGCATCCCATCGGGGCTCATGGATGTATGTGTAGAAAAGTAGATAAAATGAAGAGTAACAAATTGCCAGGGTCACATGTTTCACCTGGCCGTTTTCAAAAAGAAGTTAATTTGAGAACTCAGGAACTAAATACCTGAATGACTGTCTATGCTTGTAATTTCTGTTTCAAACTCCTTTGGTTCCCACAGGGCTGGAAAGCGACTGATGAGACAGTTTTTCAGAAAGGGTTCTAAGAGGGAGCTGAGGAACAACAGACTGGTATGTTCAATATCTGTACAGGACACTTTCACAAGATTTCTACTGAAGAATACAATTAGAGGACACATGAATAACTATGACATTGGGCTAAAGTCAACATGAATTTTGTAAATGCAAATCATACCTCACGTACCTGGAAATCCTGTCTACCTAGATTTCCAAAGGCATTTGAGTTCATTGCCAGAGGTTTTTAAGAAATTGTAAGTGGTCACAGGATAATACCACATGGATATCTGGGTAGTTGATTAAAAGACAGGAAATAAAAAGTAACAGTAAATGGTCAATATGCATATATGAACATATACCGTAGAATCATAGAATGGTTTAGGTTGGAAGGGACCTTGAAGATCACCTAGTTCCAACCCCCCTGCCATGGGCAGGGACACCTCCCACTAGACCAGGCTGCTCAAAGCCCCATCCAGCCTGGTCTAGAACACTTCCAGGTATGGGGCATCCACAGCTTCTCTGGGCAACCTGTTCCACTGTCTCACCACACTCATAGTGAAAAATTTCTTCCCGATATCTAATCTAAATCTCCCCTCTTTCAGTTTGAAACCATTACCCCTCATCCTGTTACTATATGACCTTGTAAAACATCCCTCCCCATCTTTCCTGTAGGCCCCCTTCAGGTACTGCAAGGCTGCTATAAGGTCTCTTCGGAGCCTTCTCTTCTCCAGGCTGAACAACCCCAACTCTCTCAGTCTGTCTTCACAGGAGAGGTGCTCCAGCCCTCTGATCATCGTTGTGGCCCTCCTATGGACCTGTTCCAACAGGCCCATGTCCTTCTTGTGCTGAAGATTCCAAAGCTGGATACAGTACTCCAGGTGGGGTCTCACCAAAGTGGAGCAGAGGCGCAAAATCACCTCCCTCGACTGCTGGCCATGGTGCTTTTGATGCAGCCCAGGATACAACTGGCTTTCTGGGCTGCAAGCACGTGTTACTGGCTCATGTTGAGCTTCTCATCAACCAATACCTCCAAGTCCTTCTCCTCAAGGCTGCTCTCAATCCATTCTCCGCCCAACCTGTATTTGTGCTTGGGATTGCCACGACCCAGGTGCAGGACCTTGCACTTGTTGAACTTCATGAGGTTCGCACAGGCCCACCTCTCAGGCCCGTCCAGTTCCCTCTGGATGGCATCCCTTCCATCCAGCGTCTCGACCGCGCCACACAGCTTGGTGTCATCGGCAAACTTGCTGAGGGTGCACTCTATCCCACTGCCCATGTCTCTGACAAAGATGTTAAACAGCACTGATCCCAGTACTGACCCCTGAGGAATGCCACTTGTCACTGGTTTCCACTTGGACATCGAGCCGTTGACCGCAACACTTTGAGTGCAGCCATCCAGCCAGTTCCTTACCCACTGAGTGGTCCATTCATCAAATCCGTGTCTTTCCAATTTAGAGACCAGGGTGTCATGCAGGACAGTGTCAAACGCTTTGCACAAGTCCAGGAAGATGACGTCTGTTGCTCTCTCCTTATCCAGCCAGGTCTTTGCATCAGCTGTTTCCCACCTGCCTCAAGGAAGCAGAGAGGGCTGCAGTGCACTGCCGTAGTTAATACTTCCACTGCCCTGGGCAAATGGGGTTGGTCAGGCTGCACAGTTCTGGCCGGGCTGCATGCCATGGACTGACAGAGCGGGCATTTACATTTTAGTTAGAGGGTGAATACATCATCATCATCATTGTTTTAATTTCCCTACTTGGAATTCTTACTTGATAATCCAGTCTTTTTGTGACTCCTCCCACCCAGACGATATGGTAAATTTTCATTATCATGGTGGTACAAATGCACCAAAATATGTTTTTCTTGTGATTCCATGAATATTTGAAATATGCATATATATATTTCAATTATGAAAAGTATAGTTAATGAAAAAGCAGCATGTCAAGCTAATCTGAGCCTAAATTAAATTCTCAAAGGACTATACAATTCCACACCATTGGTGGTGCTAACACTAATAGCCTGGGCTGGCAACACACTAATTACTCTGGCTCTAGAAGACCAGGCTGGTATTCTAACCAACCAAACACTAATAGATGCCTTGCTGTCATTATAATTGTCATGGCACTAATAGCCTGGGCAAGATGGTATTTTAATCATCCTGGATCACAGCCTAGAAATGTTAATTTTTAACATTTCTGGCTTTTTATCAAGGTTAACAAGAGGTCTACTGCAGCTATGATCAATTACAAAATGCAGAAATCACTATTTTAACTTAAAAAGAATCAAACTTGGGGAGTCTTGGCACTCACAGTAGTGGACACTTTTCAGTTATATCACCTCTTTCCCACCTTTCTTCTTTTTTTTTAAACTTCTTTTCCCTGCAGCCCCTTTAAACCACATGTGAGTCACTTGAGAGAGCTGGAGTGGGCTGTGCCGGAGTGTTTGCTGTTCTAAGTGTTCTAAGGAACTTACTACAACATCCAACTAATGCAGTCCCAGATATTTTACCTCACACGATAAAAACCCTCTATTTCAAGAACATAGTTCGGTTTGTAAACAACTCGGCTTATCTTTAAATGCCACTAATTAGTAATCTGTTGAAGATTCATTGACTTCAAAGAGTGCACTTCATCTTTGCTGTTACGTAGTGACGGTCACTAACAGATGGATTCGGCAGGAAGATTTTATGGCCAAGCTTTGTTTTCAATCCCCATTAATTTGAGGTGGGAATGCAGAGGGCTGGGGAGATGGATTAAACAGGAAATTGCCGTTTTTCCTCCAACAGCTGAGGAGTGCGATATTGCAATGCCTGGAAAAATTTAATCAAATTATTGAGGAATCGGAGCTCTCTTTACAAAAATTAACTGTGGCTAAGAGTTTGAATTTTGTTTCATGTTTCTTGTAATGTCTGGGTCACCTCTAGTGAGATTTTTACACAACGTTGAAAGCAGTTCAAGCTGCCTCATAACTTCTGAGGGTGCGTTGCAGGGGTTGGTGATGGCACATGGTTTTGTCTGTCCCCAGCCCGGCGCTGCCCGGTAGGAGCCCATCTCTCCCCACCCTGCCATGAGCACCCCAGGGGCAGCAGGGGATGCGGGGGGTGTCCTGTCTGGGGAGGAGGGAGGTGAAATAAAAGTGACACAGAAGTAAGAAGAACGGTCCTGGCTGTGGGAGGAGGCGGGTGAATTTCATAAGGCATCAGCCTCGTGGGCGACGCGTTTGAGTGGCTGGCTGCACTTCACCCCTGTCAGCGCCCATGAAAGTCACACCAAACTCAGCAACAACAACGAGCCTTCTAATTTTACTTGATTTTCACAGCTGGGATGGTGAATTCATCAATCGACTACTTATTTTCGCCTTTGTTTTAAGATGTCCCTGGAGGGAAACTGGCCCTTCACCTGCCTCCCCCGCGGGAAGCCCAGCTGCTCTTTCCGGCTCAGTTTCCAGACACAGGGCCGCCCTCAGCTCGTGTTCTTCCATAAGAAGATTGCTAACAATGCTAGCAGTTCCCAATCTATTTTTTTACTCTAGGAAGGGAATTTCAAAGGAGGACTCTTCATGCCTGCTGTTTTAAAAAGGATTTGAGCACTTTGCGAGAGAATATTTTCTAAGTACTCTCTTTTCAATGTCCTGTCCCCCCATTGCCTCCTATCCTTGCGATGCTCCCTGTGTGTCATCTGTGGCTTCATTCCCACCCCCCAATATGGATTTTTTTCATGCTTTCAGGGTCTGACATTGATAAACAGGCCCGATGCCATCCTACTGACCTCTGTGGCCAGCAGGGCCCCGGGCAGTCGCAGCCGACACGCGTGCCCCGCGCGGGGAGCGAGCCCTCATTCTCAGCATGCCACCGCCGTGGAGCCCACGCTGTCGGCAGCTAAACTTAGGAGCAGCACGACAGCTGCGTGAGATCATTGTCCTGCAGGAGCTCATCCAGCGGGGCAACGTTGTGGAGACTGGCACCGCATGTTTTCCTGGCCAAACAGTCCGCTCTGCCTGGTTACGACGTCTTTTTGTTTACTTGAACTTGGCGAGGATTGAGTGACCATGGTGAACTTCAGAAAAGCTGTGATGCGATCACCAGAAAAATGTGTTTTCCCTGATCTCTGTGCTACAGAAAGCAATGTTGTAAGGCCAGCTTTCTTGCTTATTTATGCTCAGTACCTCTTGACCTTTCACGATCAGGACTCTAAATAGAAGGATGCTGGCCTCCTCCCGTCTATTGCTTGGGATAACACAAATAATTTCAGTTACTAGCAGATGTACTTTAACATGAAACAGGCTGCTTTTCCTTGGAAGATTAATATATCCTTTTATACAATGCTGCAGATGCCTCAGTGTTTCCAGTGCCACTTTAACCTTCAACATGAGAGAAGTCAGCCTCAGCTTCTTGTGAGGAAAACAGGTTTTTTTAACCAAAAGCAGCAAAGTCATAGTAAAGTCCAGGAGTTCTCTAAGGAGTCATCCTCTGTACGAAGCTGCAATAGCACTGTGTTTTCTTCCTGTCAGTATTTGTTTTCTCTGCCTCTGCAGGCATTACCCTGTAGACAAGCTATTTCTAGTGCATCATCTGTGCAGCCAAGGACTACAGAGGCAAAAGAGAGCTCCACATTCCCTAGAAATCCCTGATCTCATTCTTTTGGCCAGCCCTGAAGCTCTTGTGAAGTTCTATATTACTATAGCATTTTAAATGAAGACTGAGAGAGGTTGGAAGGGTGTGTTTTTGGCAGTGGGTTGCTGCCCCATGGGGACGGAGAGGACCCTGCACTGACACGTGGAATTCAAAGCAGCAGGACTGGCAAGATTAGAAGAGCTCTCAAAAGAAAGTTTTCTTGGTTTTCCTTGGAGGACAACCTGACAGGTTAACATGGGTGACTAAGGTGAGAGATCTTAGCTCTAAAAATCTTAGAAATGCCTTAAACAGTTCAGTCTGATCTTTGTTTCTGTTCAAGGTTGTACCTGAGATCCCCAATGCGTCTGAGCTCTGCTTCATGCCACGCTGATCTCATGAATAGGAGTACGAGTGCGAAGTACATAAGGAGCTAAGTTTTAAAATGAGCAAGTGCTAACAGCTACCTGTGCCAACTTGGAAAAGAGACACCAAACTCAGGATGCTATTGGTAGCACACAGACTTCTGAGTCTTGATGTAATCAGCACCAATAAAATTAATCCAAGGCAGTCCTAAAGAGTGCGAGCATTGCACACTGTTGGTAAAGGAGAGAAGCAGAACAGTAAGGGTTTTTACTAAAGCTGCTACACAGACAGAAGTTTTCAGAGGGGACTTCTTCAAAATGTGAATATTTTAAATGTAAACATTCTTTGACACAGATGGATAGTTCAAGCATGAAATAAATAGATAGAAAACCTGCTACTTCTATTGTATAAGCTGAAAGAAATGCAAAAAGTGAAGAAATAATGCAGCATAACACCAGGAAGTAAATTTGAATGAAATAGAACAAACCACAAAACTAGATCTGTTACGGGAGACATTTACTTCAAACACAAGTTATGCCAGGAATAGCATATCTTCAAAATGTGTTATCCGTCTCGGTATCCTTCTCTATCTAACAGCTACCCTGTGCCTGCAGTTTGTATGGTGCTTCTGAAACCTGAGGTTAGTCAGGACCATATCTCTTTAAAAAAAAAACAACCACAGACAAAGAAGGAAAAACCCAGGCTGGGAAGGGGGAGCCAAAGCCTCTGCTGCATTGGGCTGTTTGGATACATCGCTGCTGCAGCAGTGGTCACGCATCCCTCCGCAGCCTGCTGATTTTGCAAAAGAGGGGGGGGGAAAAGCATCGTTCTGTGGGCCAGATGCTGTCAACCACAAGGAACCAATGGAAGAACTGGCACAATGAGCAGACAAGCATGTGGAAGCAGTTTATGGAGAAATAGTTAAATACCGAGCTTTGTCCCGGCCGATGCTGTAAGTATGAGCTCAATAAGCAGATCCCGTGGTCACTGCAGTTGTTTGTGGGAGATGTTTTATGGGTGTCCCGATGCTTTTAACACTCACAGGTGGAGAGAGCATCGACTGTGTCACGTTTAACAGTGCATTTAGGCAAATAGCTGTATTGTCTGTGTCTCTACAGGATTTTTGGGTGACTCACGAGCTGCAGGGCGCTGTCAGGGTGGGTGAAGCGTAGGACTTTTACACATGAGCTTGTTCTCCCCTCCTGGTGGCTTGTCTGGGCTCCACTCCGGAGACGTGCTCGCAGATTGCTGCAGTACCACCCTCCCTGTGCAAAGGCCTCTCGCTCAGTGTCAGCGCTGCCTTCAAGCACTGGGATACACAATACATATTTTCACGCTACAATGGCTGACTTGATTTAAAAAAAAAATCCTAGAATTATTTGTTACACAAGCTTACTTCATGCCAAATGCTCTATTCTTAATTTTTTCTTATGGATGCAATTGCATAAACTTATGAAATTCCAATAGCTTTGTGTGTTGCCATTGGGAGACTGGTTCTTAACACAGCTCTCCCAAAGAGAGTGCCAAGTATGATTTATTACTCAAAGGAATGAATATTTTCCTGTCTTTGGCCTGTTTCTAGCTGAAGTAGCTGTATGTATTTTTAAATGTAAACATTTGTTCATATGGAAATACAGTGTCTTGTTCTTCGTCGAATGATTTGATGCTTTTTATTCTGCATATGCCCTAATGATCTAGTACAGCTTTAAAACCAAGTAAAAAAGCAGAGCTAAAGCAAGTTCACAGCACTGGGTTTCTCAGTAAATTTTTTTTGGTAATCAGGCAATGTTTTTTATTGTAGCTAAACTATGTGTGTCAGCAGAGTAAAAAAGTAAGTAATGAGTATTTCCCTTTTTATTTTATGAGAATATTAATTTTGCTTTCATCTAAGCATAAGACTGTGGTGATTCACTCTAAAACAAAGAATATCCCCTATTCGATGGCCTCTGTGGTTGTACCTTGGTACTTACCCAGCCACTGCAGAAACCCCTGGGAGACCTCTCTCCAGCAGCAGGGGAGGTACCAGCAGGGCAGCTGTGATGAGCAGCCTGCGCCGGCGTGCTAAGGAGGGTGAGTAGGTGATGCCAGGAGAAGTCTTCTTTTGTGCACCTGTTTTGGGACTTGGCAGAACTGCAGCTCCTGATGGTGATGTAGCTGCAGGTCACTCCACACTTATGGCCCTATCATGCTGGTCACCTCCGTGGGAACATAAGGCAGAGCCTCCCTTACACTGAGAAACCCACAGGGAAGTTTTCCCATCGTTGCTCTTGGAGTTGCCTTCACCTCATATTCTCAGAGGTATTACAGGTCCATCAGCTGTTTATTTGCAAACTAGTTTCTTATTGCTTGCTACCAGAAACTGAATTAAAAGAGGCCCAATTTAGCCCTTAATGAGCTTATAACAAAATACCGTTACCCAGGGAGTGCTCCAGCAAGGAATGTGAATGCAGAGGCTGTGGTATTGTTAGTGTTCATTCTTGCCCCTTCCTCTCCCCCGTCAGGATTGTCACCCTCCCAACACCAAGCAGCATCTCTGGTTGGGAACAGCATTTCCAAAGAGAGTGATCATTTGCATTGTCATGTGAGCGTTGTAAGAATACAAAAAGGGTACAAAACCCCAATGCCACATAGAGAATTTCTGTTCCCATACTGGAAATGTGCAGGACCATGATATAATTTAATTAGATAAAATTGTTTCATAGGCTGCCTACTGTCGTGTGAAGACAGTGGGAAAAGTTCAGCTCATGTGTACTTCCATTGTTTTCAGCAGAATTACACCGGGGTGAATTTGGCATTTTTTGGGCCAACTGGAAAACCTTTTCCTTCTCTGTCCTTCTTTCTTAATTGTTTGCCTGTTTCTCAGACGTGAGTTTTTAATGGCCTCCAGGGCAACAGGCCCAGATTCATAAAAAAGATAATATGGAGGAAGTAAGATGCCCAAGTTAGGACCATGCTTGCCTGAGGCTCCCTGTAAACTCAATGAAAACACAGGGGCACTTCCAGGAAAACTGATAAAATTAGCCAGTGATCATTGCGCTTCACAATGTTTGGGGGACAAGTTGGACCCTACGCTCAAAAGCACGGTTTCTAAAATACTGGATCAGTTTTTATGTTAAAATATACAAAACTGTAGGTTTTTATAATCCAAAAGAGCATTTTCTTGAAGAGTTTAAATGGTGTCTAGCTGCCCAGTTTGTATGAACCCTTGGATTAATGCACAGAATGGAAAAAATACGTGCCAGATTTTGAAGCATATGATCTTTTGGAAGATTTAATCTTTTTAGAAATAAGTGTTAATTAGTTCAGCAATATTTTTTGCTATACACACAATTATTCAGCAATTATTTCTGCCTCAGCTAAGAAATATAACAAGTTGCACATTAATCTGGTGCAGTAGATTTTCTCTGTAGACCATATTCAGATTTTTCTTAGAAGCGTGTATTTAACGGATATATTTGCATTTTAGCAGTCTTGAACTAAATCTTTAAATGGGATGGTCTAGTTTATTAGCATTTTTCTCCTCCTTTTTGACCAGCTCAATAGAAGATAGTCATTGCTTGGAATTCTTAGCAAGTATGCTGTTGGTTGTGATGGAGGTACACCAGAGCTGTGTGAGGAAGGAAGGTTTCACACTGCCAGTGAAGACCTACATGTGTTTACGCACGAAGAAATGAGCAGCCATGAATGTCAGACTAGAAATAAATGAGGCTTAGTTGTCTTCCCTAAACTTACCTGTAGAAATTTTCTCAACCCAGGTGAAAACAAAATTAAAGGCTACATTTCTGGTAGGCGATGATTACATTTAGGACACTATGGGGCAGGTGTTTTGAGCTCCTCTGGTGACCTCTCAGGAAGGCATGAATGTGCCCCAGGCTCCTCTCAATGGTAAGGTTTAGCCTCTTTTCTTACAGGAGAGCGATACAGCTGGTTGCATATCCCAATCACCACCTATTTGAGATAAGACAGCTGGTGGAAAATAGTAAAGGTCAGAGATTTAACGCTCTGGTCTCCCATGAAGAAAGAAATAATAATGTTAGTATTTAAATTACCTGTTTTAGTTAAAGCTTCAGTGAAGCAAAAGGAGCAGCTTGTACCTTGTTTTAGGACAGGCTAATTTACCTGTCTGTCTCTTCATTAGTTATATATGGTACACGGTGGAGCTTTGCAGCACTAACAGCAAAATTATTGTCAGGTTTTAACTAATGTAAGCTGAGATCTTGAGCAACATGATAGTAGCTTCAGAGTGGTCTGATGTGCTTTACAACTAGGCACCAGCTGTCGCCGAATCCTGTTCCATAAAATTTGCACTATGAAAGAAATTGCTAATGTCAGGAGATGTCTGGAAGCCCATTGGGAGAGAAGGGGAATTGCAGTACTGGGCTCTCAATCCTCGCTTATGCTACCTGTGCCTTCCCCATAAACAGCCCCCTGTAAACCTTCCCCTTCCTTCTCAAATTTGTCCTTCTATATTGTTCTTTTTCTCTGCCCCAGGCCAATTCCTATGTGAATTATCACTTCTGATCAACTCTCATGAGGTCTTTTTGTAACAGCGGTGTTCCTGGCTTGCCCCCAATCCACCAACAGCATCTCACATTTCTCCTACTACCCAAATGTGAGTTTGGAGGCCCTGGCTGTATCTGTGCTCCTAAATACGAGAGCTAGGGAAGAAAAACCTGCTTAGGTCCTTAGCACTCCCCTTTGTGCTCAGAGGTGCAGCCCAGCTCCTGCCTGCATGGACCAGGACAAGCATGTGCTGAGCCAGGTTCTCTGTCTAGAGCAGTCCACAGACAGGGGATGGAGCGGGCTGTGCACTGGAGGGCAATTTTTTTTTGCACTGTAGAGTGATGTGGAGTCTCTTTCCAGGCACTAACAAGTAATTTTCACCTCATTACCTTCATGATCATGTTGGACTGGCATTGGAAACGCTTCCCTGGCTCTTGGCATAGGCTGGTGTTACCCCAGGGGTCCTGTGCCGTGCAGTAGCTCAGCCTAACGGTGTTGATCCACCAAGGCAAATTAGATTTAAGAGTTGAATAACTTAAAGTGCTTTCTGGTTTGCTTTCGTTACTTGTGTCAATGCTAAACACATCTCTCTAAATCATACTGGTTGTTTGATGTTTATACAATGCATGTATATGTACACGGGGCCTTCCCCCAAACAGCAGTAGTTGGGTGGAAAGATCATCACTTTGGGACATATACAATTATAGACAATACATAATTTGTTTACGTATGTTAGAGAGCACTCCCTTACTGCAGAAAAATGGATCATTGGACCTGAAAGAGCTTTTTCATCTCTTTTGTGATGCCACAAAACCAGATTTATTTCAGTTTCTCATTAGCTGTGACAAGGATGATGTCAGACAAGTTGTGCATGCCCTGTCTTATAAATAATAAATGAGAAGGACCATGTCTTCTCTTTCTCTAATGGATCAGTGTTATAGCTGGATAGAAAGAAGCTTGCTTTATGGAACGTAATGGAGTAACAACATTGCTCAGACTCAGTTGAGTGTATTGATCCCAGGGGCTCCTGCTTGCCCCTTCATCTTGATCTCTGGCATCTCTCTCATCACGTTGTAAAATATTACTTGGATTAAGAGAAATAACAATAAGCTCTTAAGGTTTTAGAAAAAAACAACCTAGAAATGACAGCACAAAGTGCATGTTCTTTTTGGCCAACGTAAACTTTATAATATAAAAATCTTCCAAATACTTTTTCAGGGGAGCTTTATTTATTAATTATTAATTTATGAAACTCCAATCTGAAATGTGCTTCTCATTTCTTTCTTTCTATTGCAGTGCTTGCAGAGAGAGCTTTGTTGTTGTAAGCTTCTCATTAATCATAATTTTCACTAATAAGGTGCTGTTCAATCAAGTAGTTCAAAACACTCTGCAAACACTCATGATTGCAAGTTTATGATACCCCTGTTGCTTAAGATAGCTGTTCGTGGATAATGATATTTCTGTTTTGTATGCTGAAACATCCATATTCAGCCCCTTGGTCATTTGCTTTCAGCGTTAAGCTGCCTTTTTAACCTTTCTAATTAGGAAAAAAAAAAGAGCACTGAAACACCTGTTTAGAAAGTAATATCTAGAATTAGATATGTTGTGAAGCAATAGAAGAAAAGGAAGAGATGTCAAATCATGGACGCACCAAATCTTGGTGGTGTTCTTCTACGAATATTTTTCAACGACAGTTGCTGTTGCCAATGACACCTGCTAAACAAACAGGCTGCATTTCAGAGCGTTCACACTGCTTTGCAGCATCAGCAAAGGAGTTAAGTATTCTCAGCTTTTAAAAGATTTTCTCCCCACTGTCTTGGCATGCTATATCAAGCCAAATCTCTGTGTTAATCTTGCTTCTGCAACATTTGGCATTCCTAGATGAAAATTTTCAGCATAGTGTGTCCCAATTTAGAGACAAGCCCTCCTACTTATGAAGAAGAAATTCATATAGATAAATTCCCTGCTTAAAAGCATGCTAGTCGTAGACAGAAAATGCCATACCATTTGTCGTCAATTTTGGCTGACAAATGGCATAGAGGTGAAAATACTTCTGGTCATGTCTGTCAAACTCTCTCCATACTTGTATAAGTATGTAGTGATCTTCAGAGCCTCTTCCTGCTGCTTTTATAAGAAACTAGGCTTGGTGGAACAGAAGAGAAGAAAGAAAATGTATTTATTTTTTATTAATATTAGCAACCGAAAATAAAATTTGGCCTTGCAACAAATACTTCAGAAGTATTTATCTGTTGATCTGAACAACACCTCTTGCCAGGTAAATGAACAGTACTCGTTGGAGCTCGTGTCACTTCCGAGTCTGTTTCTGAAACAGCTCCCTGTACTTTGCAAGAAGATTTGTCTGGCTGCTATATGGAATCGTTCTGGAGAAAGAAGACAGCCTGAAAGATATTCCCCACTTCTTTCTTATGGACCTGCCTCTCTCCTTGACATGAGTTATGGAGGCACGCAGCACCAACTCTGTGGTAGTGACTTTATGCTATAAAAGTACCATTTTTATACAACCTAACTGTCATTATTTCAGACCTTTTGACCTAAAAAGAGCCCTACTGTTCCCTCAAAACTCCTGCAAATCTGCCAAGACTGTAGGGATGTCACATGGGGAACAGAGACCCAGGAGCAGGGGTACACACCGGGCCTGTGGCCCAGATCTAGCCTGGTCCTGACCTTGAGCACACGTGAGTCAGAGGCACCATTTAGACTGGGAACCACATCCTGCTTTTGGGGCAGAGGGCTGTAGTACTGTAGATACAGTCTAAGCGCTGTATGTGTTTCCAAGATGGCAAGAGAGATGGTGTCCAGCTGGTCTAAAGGCTATATACATTTCTGTAAACGTAGGTGGTCTTTTATGGGTAGGATGGGAACTCTTAACCCTTCTGCTCTGCCATATGGCTGCCTCTGGCTTTACCTTGTTGCATAAAGTGAATTTTCTGTCAGTCCTGGATCTTAAATATTACAACATCCTTTTCTGTGCAGTCTTGCTCTGCTGATACTGACCCAGATGCTGTTGTGCAAATGGTTTTCCTGACTAACCACTAGAGTAAGGCTGCCCTGCTCAGTGCTTTGCTCGATTCCTCTCTTTTCCTCATCATGAAGCATGAGCTGCCTATCCTCACTTTCAAAGCCTTTACAGCCCTCGTTCATGCTCTGCTACGGCACCATGAAGCTGACCTCCCTTTTTGACTGGCTAGTAATAACAGTCTGTAATGTTCCCACGTTATTTTTTCAAGTGAACCTCTCGGTATTTTCTCCCACAAAAGTTCAGAGGTTGCTACACGCTGATCCGAATCACATGAGGATGATGAGGAAGCACTGTGCAGCTTGTGTCTGCAACCACATCGCATAACGCGGCCCTACGTCCCTACCAGCTCGTGCTAACGGGAAGTAAGGAAATCGCAGTTGCCTTTATCTCCTCCCTGCCTTTCCTCATTACTGCCCTCTTCCAAGAATATTTTAGAACTCTATTTTAGTAATGAAGTATTAAAAATGGACAATCTTTCAGCTACTTCGGTGTTACGGCAACACCAGGTCCTGCTAATGGGTGCTGCAGGCTCTGTTTCTAGGTTTGTTATTCTGGGGTTGGTACTGGGATGTTTGGACTGTTATTATTAGGGAAATGGGAACTGCTGTGAAGGAAGTTTTCTGAGACACCAGGCAAGTCTCCACACTTCAAGCAAGCCATTTTTTACACAAGTACTGTAACGACTAAATACCAAGTATTAATCACACATGCCAGTCAAGCCCAAGGTATAAGATGACGATACGAAGATGATCAAGGGAATGGAGCACCTCTCTTATGAGGAAAGGCTGAGAGACCTGGCTCTGTTTAGGCTGGAGAAGAGAAGAGAAGACTGAGAGGGGATCTCATCAATGCTTATAAATATCTAAAGGGCGGGTGTCAAGAGAATGGGTCCAGACTCTTCATTGGTGCCCAGCAACAGGACAAGGGGCAACAGGCACAAACTGGAACACAGAAAGTTCCATCTGAATGTGAGGAAAAACTTCTTTACTTTGAGGGTGATGGAGCGCTGAACAAGCTGCCCAGAGAGGTCTGGAGTCTCCTTCTCTGGAGACATTCAAAACCCGCCTGGATGCGTTCCTGTGTAACCTGCTCTAGGTGAACCTGCTTTTGCAGGGGGGTTGGATTAGATGATCTCCAAAGGCCCCTTCCAACCCCTGCCATTCTGTGATTCTGTGATAAGATACTGTCAATCTGATGCTGCCTGGTTGGCCCTGATGGCCACAATCTTTGATTGCTTAGTCCCTGAGGCTGAGTTGGCCAGACTCGAGAGCCATTCAAAGAAGGAAGACGGAATTAACAAAGGCTTCTTCTGTTTTCCCCAAGTGCCGCTGGGTACTGCTGGTGTTTATATACACTTTTCCATAGGTCAGGACCGGTCTGGTCTGAAGTAATACCTCCTGTTCTCACAGGTCTGGTCTGTTCATTCAAGTAGTTTATGTATTTGCAGATTGGTTGCTGATTACATGATTCCTAATAGTTGCAGATAGTACCTTTATTCTAGATTTGATACTATTATGCAACTATACCAAACAAACAGCTATTACAAAATATTTTTCTTCCTGCCCTAAATGAGGCAGTCCTGTGGTATTTCTGGGTGCAAGGCAAAATGGATGTGTTTCCCTCTTCTGCCTTAAATCGGGCAGTCTTTTGGTATGTCCAGGTGCAAGCAAATAGAGCAAAATCTTCAGCATCAACATTGAAATTCCCTGCTGGCTGACTGAACATCAGAGTGAGCTTCTGTTTTAGGAGACTACACTAAAAGCAATTTTTGATGTAATGTATCAATTCATTTTTGGTTTAGACCCATACATTTAGCAAATATGAGATGCATGAGTGAGCTTTCGTTAAAATAATGCTTTGTTGACAACAGAAAAGTATTCCCAAACCATAAATACAAGATCATTTAATTCTGTCTAGTTGGAGAAAGTTGTTCTGTTTCTGTTGGAGAAATTAGGAGTGAATACAGTGACCTGGTAACATGCCGCGCAGGCCAGTGAACTCAGCTGCTCTCAGGTAAGAGGGTAGATGTGAATTTCGGAGTTGAGAGCTCGTCCCACCCCTTCTCAGCTGCCATTTCCCAGATACACAAATTTAGACACTGTCAGCTTAGATGTCCCAAGTGATTCCCAGGGCTTGGCTGTGCACAGAGGAGCTCCATGGGGTTGGAAGGGATCTCCTGGAAGAGAGCAGTGCTCTGATGTCATAGGCTCCGAGAGTCTTTTTTGGAAGAAAGCTGATCCGTCTCCAAAGCTGACACTTTTCTCTGCTTATATCTCCTTTTGGAGGACTGCCTGAGAACCTCACCACTGTTATGATTCATTTTTCCCCACTCTAGGCTCAATTGACTCTGGGATAATTTAAACCTCTATATTTTTGTGCCTCCAGGATCTTACAGGTTAAATAGGATGACTTCTTTTCCTGTGCTCACTTGTCTAATAGCTTTAGAAAGGATAATCTCACTTTTTCTTTGCTATCTTTTCTTTCATTCTCGTTGGCTAAAAAAGGCCAGTTTCTCTCAGTCTCTGCTGAGAGGACAGGCTGTTGATTTTCTTGGCTGTCCCTGTGGTTTCAAGGCATGTCTTTGGGGAACTCTCATTAGTTTCTTATAACCATCTGTCACAGAGCTGGTTCTGTATCTAACATTACTGTAATAATTTCCATCTTTTCCTGCTAAATTGATAGTTTTCAATGTGGTCAGTGTTTCTAAACTTCAGAAGATGAGATTTATGTCAATCCTTTCTCTGGAAACTAATTTTTCGACAGAAGATATTAGGTTGACTTTGCATATGTTGTTGTCTTTTAACTTATTTTGCATTTCCTTTCACATCTTTAATTAGTCTTTACTTTCTAAAGCTTTGCATGCTATTTATGTTGCACAAAGGATCTGTAGTTGCCCAGATCACTTTTTCCCAGTCACGTAGTACTAACCACCATTTGATTTATTAAAAGTATTTCCTACTAAAGCTGCAATTTTGTGTTCCAGGGTTCTTGGACAGAGATAATCTAGTTTCTGCCAACTAGACTGAGTTAGCTTTAACTCCTATCTCAGTTACGGAAATTCAGTTTCTGCATGTTTTTTTCTACTAGCCATGTCGTCTTGGTCCCCATACTGAACTCTAAAAATAAATGGCAACGCTCCTTGCCTCTGTTACCTTACCTCTGTTATAAGTTATGCATGAGGCATTTATAAATAAAAAGGCCATATCTCAAATTGTGCCCAGAAATCATTTGGAAGCTTTTGCAGAGCAAGAGATGCATCGTTCGATGAAGTGGTACACTGCACACAATCTGCAGTCCAAAACTGCTGTGAAGGTCCCTGACACGATGAATCAGAGCTCAGTTTTGCTAGACGCAGTTATGTCAGCAATACACACTTGTTTCACCTGGAGATCCCTCCAACCAAGGCTGTCTGCATATCTCATACCTCCTGAAGGAGAGAATGACTTGTCAGGATTATGATGTTATCAAGATTATCTCATCACAGGCAATAGTAATTGAGGACAGGATAAGTATTAGAAGGCGACTTGGCTTCTTGAATGCTCCTTTGAGAGCCGCTAATATCTTACCCTCCGTCAAAGTATTGTAATATTCTGTAACTGAAGACTTGAAATTTCCTTGCCAGGTTTTTGTCAGTCAAATGCAGATTTCTGAGTTGTAGGTCTGAGAATTTCAATCTACCTCAAACCTTAAAAAAGGAGATACTGCAAAATACATTCATACAATAAATAAATAAATCCCATTTATGTATATCTGATACAGGTTAGTGTTTTGTGGCTGTCAATCTTGCCTGAATCTAAATATCTGTAAACAAAAGGGGGAACCTCCATATAATAATAAAGACTCATTTAATGAGAGAAAAAAAAAATAATTCAGCACTTGAAACAGCTTTACTTCTCAGGAGTTTCAAATTACTGTTATAAGCAATTCTTTCCAACCTTCATTGCAGTCATAACAATGAAAAAGACCCTGAACTGTCCTTAGAAGACAGAAAGTCCAACTAAGAACACAACGGCTCCGAACAGCAGGCTAACATCCTTCCTTCCTGGCCATCTGTGCTGCAAGAGAAGGGAGCGAGGCCAGCTATCGTATTGATTGCTGAGGTGACACAGTGTTCAGGGAACGGGAATGCCTAAACCAAACATCAATTCATTTTACTGATTGAAGATAATTTTTTAAAAAATCTGAACCCATCCGCTCTTAATTTAAATGTTGAAGTAAGATCAGCAGGAAGATTTGAATATAGCTAAACCCTTCACTTGAAGGTAAAATAAAAAAAAATATTTTAAAAACATTGTGTGAAAGGATAACTTTCCATCTGTATGGATTACTTATGAAAATTATTTGGAGTTTGATTTACTTAATAGATAAGAAATCTTCCTAAGTATATTTTTTTCTGCTTTAGACATTTGAACATAGACAAAGACTTAATTATTTATGATCATCTAAAACAAATAACAACACAAGCTGTATTCTGATTCAGTATACTTAAGCCTGAACTGCCTGTTAGTAGTTTACAAGGTAGGAGGCAAAACAGATAAAGAATTCCGATGCTAAGATTAGGTATTCAGAATTTCAAGCATAACTGACTTCATGGTAAAGAAATATTCTTCCTAAGTTCATCTTTAACATAAGTTCATTTACTGTTTCATCTTAAGTGCATTTCTGCAACGTGCGCTTCAGGTGCACTCTTAGGCTTCCTGTATCTGTTACAACGGTGTTCTGTGTACCGCGCTGTAAAAGGCCTTTACGTAAACATGAAGGATATTTGGCTTTCTTTGTAGTTCAGCCACTAGCACTATTGCAAAACAATTTGTGAGTTTTCCAGGTTACTCATCTAGAGAAGTGCTCAAGGGAGATACTTCTGTAGCTAAAAGAATCATTCTAGCAATCCAAACAAAATCTAATTAAAACAGAAACAAAGAGAAAGAAATCTGTAAAAGTACTCGCTCCCCCCCGCGGACTCATATTTTCAGAACACTTGACCAACTACTTTTCCTTCCAACCCCGTGCCACTTAAAGAGACTTTAACAAAAACTGCTGCTGGCATAACTATTCTGAAATGTTAGTATTTTATGTACAAGGGCTCAGTTCTTACCCAGTCCTTAATCTGGTTTCTCATCAGGGACTCGCGAGACTGACATCCCGCTGTTAGATAATTCATAAACTCTTGTATTGGCAAGTCTGCACAGAGCCATGTGTCGCTGTGGTAGACGCTCCAGCCTCGCTCAGATACTAGAAATTATGCAGCTGCATTTAGCCCAGTGTTCAGGTTGGACTTCGTGTACGCTGCTTTAGGGCAAGCAGAGCTTATCAATTAAGCTGGGCATCTCTAAATGGCATCATATTGTGCAGCCAAGTCATAACCCATATTCCTGCTATTTTTTTCCTCAGCTTAATAGCCCCATTGTTCATGTTTTTGACTGTGGAGCTCTTTAGGTTTCTGTATTACGGTTCATAGACAGCCTCGGTTTCCTGTCTCATTGGAAAACCCATCAAATGGTTCAGAACTAACGCTAAGCACAGCTTGTCCTTTTGTGTGGCACCCACTGCATTCAGTTTCAGAGGAGAGGTCTAAATATCCCCAGGTTTCTGGAGAACAGCAGTTCTGGTGAGGTTTTAACCACGTGGCTCTTTCCCTCGGGTTTTTTTTAAGCCTTTTTCTCCAGCTGCTATGGATTGCTAAGAAATCACCGAGCCATTTTCATTGGGTATCTTAAGTTTGCTTCATCAAACTCTGATAAAAGGATCCTTTATACATAATTCAACCACACATTCCCAAATGGTTACTGTAAGATCATTTGAGTACCACAGATTCAAACTGTGAGTTAGTCATATTTATCAAATATTGTCAGTAAATAAGTCATATTTATTAAATCATTTTTAGAGCTTTCATATTGTTGCATGTAGTCATACTTCCTGAGTCACCTTTTCCGTAACTAAAGTATTGCAAATCTTCTGTTAAGCACTTTTACTTGTTGAGAATTGCATTTCCTTTGTTCCTTTGAGAAAGAAACAGATGAAGTTGGCACGGGACCTATTTTTTGGTTTCAGTTAACTTAGCCTTATTCTTGAGAATAAGTATAGTACTTTTTCTTTGGCCCCTGAGACAAATATCGTCTACTCCATGGCTTGGGATAGCAGTGAACTTAGCTGATGTATTCTCGCAGTGTTGAACTGTGAGGAGATACTGCCTTCATCTTGAGACCCATCGGGGCGTCAGCTCTGCTTATTGCAGCGCTGGATCGTTATTGATCCACTGCTTCAGGTTTGGGAGGCAGCAGCTTCTCCATTTGCTCAGGTAACTCTCAACTGTTTTCCAGTACGTGCTATAGATGTATCCATACCAAATCTACTATTTACTGTTATGGGCTAACTTCACTTTCTGCTGCTGGACATCGTCACCTGTCTTTCAGTAATAAAGAAGTTTTAACAATTAATAAATTTCAGTGACTGTCGGATGACCACCGTGCTGTGATGCAAAGAGCCGGAGAAGGGGTTCCCTCAGCTGTAAGGGAGCTAATGTCACCTTGCAGACAACAGACCTCAACGTTGCTTTGAACTTGCTGTGGACCCTGGTGTATGTTTTGATGAGCACTGTGTCTGTCTCTGCGCTCACCCACACTCTTGCTGGTGCAGCTTTTTTTTCTTTTCGAAGTCTTGTGGTTTGAGTAGGTGTTAAAGCTGCCTAAATGTAAACCAGTTGCAATTAATTCCTAGAACACCTTCATAAATCAATCTTTTCTGCGCTTCCTCAGAAATGTGAGCACTGAGCTAAATTGTTTTGGTTTTGTTCTATGACAAAACTCCCATCGCTCAAATCTTTGCTGGAGATTTTTATCTTGGGGAGCGCTTCCTCTTTCTGCGGACGGGTCTTAGCACACTCTGGAGGTAGGCAGACATGAATACAGAACTTTCTGTGCCATGATCAGACTGCCTCGCTATACCTGCCTGACTTAATGCATTAGTGATACTGTCCTTTGAAGAGGTAGGGAGCTGGGTCTAACGACTTTGAGAAACAGCCTGAACCACTGCTTTCATGGACTTGCAGATCAGTGCTGTAATGTTGTTTAAACTGCCCACTGACAGCTGGCGCTTTGAACAAGGCCTGCTGCCTGTAAGGGCTTTGGCTTTGCTCTCTCTGGTTTATCCATTTTTGGCATCAAAATGAAGTGAAAGATACTTAAGTAGCTGAAGGGGGCCTACAAGAAAGCTGGGGAGGGGCTGTTTGCAAGGGCATGGAGCGATAGGACGAGGGGCAATGGCTTTAAACTAGAGCAGGGCAGGTTTAGATTAGACATTAGGAAGAAGTTCTTTACAATGAGGGGGGTGAGACACTGGCCCAGGTTGCCCAGAGAGGTGGTGGAGGCCCCATCCCTGGAGACATTCAAGGCCAGGCTTGATGAGGCTCTGAGCAACCTGATCTAGTTGAAGATGTCCCTGCTTACTGCAGGGGGGTTGGACAAGATGACCTTTAAAGGTCCCTTTCAACCCAGCACATTCTATGATTCTAATAATTTTGCCTCAGGATTTTTCCTTTGAGCAGATAGAGAAGTCAAAAATAATACATTCAGAGACATTGATGAGGAGGAACTTCTTTACCCTGAGGGTGGCAGAGCACTGGCACAGGCTGCCCAGAGAGGTGGTGGAGTCTCCAACTCTGGAGACATTCAAAACCCGCCTGGACGCGTTACTGTGCAACCTGCTCTGGGTGACCCTGCTCTGGCAGGGGGGTTGGACTAGATGATCTCCAGAGGCCCCTTCCAACCCTATGATTCTATGATTCTATGATTAATATATGAATATATACAGGCATATCTTTGGTATATGATAAGTCAGTTTTAGAGGAGATTGGGCTTACTGTGGCTGAAGCCGTGCTTCTGAGTTTCTGCTGGTCCCTGCAGGGATCAGGAAGGATGGATCCTTCCCTTCATCCTTTTGGTGTGTGATACGATTTCTGACTGTGCATTTTGGGGTTTTCTTTTAGCTTTAATTTGAGGCACTGGAGATGATTTACTACAGACAGACTGGAAATGAAGATACAGTGGTACGTTGTATGTCATTACAGTCTCTCAAATACCTGGTTGGGTATCTGGTTCAATGCAGTCAAGGTTAAATACATTCCCAGATTTGTGATTAGCTTGGCAGAGTCTTCTGTGGGTTTTACCCGCCTCAATCCCTACGTGGTATATAGTCATCGACTCAGGTTTAGCTAGGAATTTTCTTTGTTTATCAAACTTTCTGCTATTCTAGGCACCTGTGGCAATTAAGGAGTTGATGGCCAGTGATTATACCCCTCTATGGGATCTAAGAGGGATAGTTGCAGCTCTTTCTATTGCTGGTGTGGCCTTGGAAGGGGTAGGCATAAACAACAACATTTGGTCCAAAAAAAGCAATGACTACAAAATTTTCCCCATTTTTTATGTGTTAAATATTTTTATCCTTGTACATATATTTATCATGTTTCATCACAAAGGAACAATGCCTACTTGCCAAATGCATCAACACCATCACACTCTAGAAAAAGAAGCACTTTTGTACAGCTACTATCAATCTCTCCTCCATATAAAAACCAACAAGTGCAGCATTTTTATTCATGATAACATTAATAGCATTAATAATTTAGTATTAATACCATCAATAGTAAAAATACTATCAATAGTATTAATAGTATTGAAGTATTGGCATTTTTGAAAGCTTTTAGTTTACTTTTAATTTTAAAATTGTATGTGATAAAGCATGAAAGCTCATGTAGTGCATAACAATATAAATGCAGAGCCTTATACTTCGCTGATGGCACTGATTTATATCTGCTGATGGCCTGGACTAGACATTTCAGTTGAATTTGCTGCACCAGAACTGTCTAGACAATAAACATATGAAAGACATATCTACTTTACTTCCAGCATTTCTAGTTTGCTGGCACATTATTACACTGTATCAGGTCCATATCAAATTTCTGCAGAACAGCTATCTCCGAGAAGCAACTACGTTTGTGTGGTACTTGCAGTTGTGTGATAGCCTTGAATTTAATTTAACCTTTGATAGAAATGCATTTTGAACCCAGCTAGTATACTTGTGCACTGACAGGAAGAATTTGTATTTAAGAGGTATTTGTCTCCTCAGGTTTTTGACCCCTGGATGGTCTTTTTTTCGAGGTTTATCTGCTTTTTCTGGAATGCAGGCTGTATACAGATAGCTCTATTTCAGGCTGTCTTTAAGCCTGTATGATTGAAACACTGGAGTCTAAATTTGCTGAACGGTTATATACAGGTTCATTTCTATACAAGTTTCTGTATCCTGTTCCACATCTACACATAGAGCACTGTGTCATAATGTGCAATAGTAGAGTTCACATTAACAGTGTTAAAAGTTGACGGTGTGGCAGCACAAAGCATCGCCTGTCCATTCTGTTCACCCGTCCTTGCTGGATTCATAGCGAGTGTGGTTTAGGCTCATTCAGACCTACTGCTGCTAATTCATGGAGTGGGATTTTAATTGTGAGAATTAAACCTGTCATATGCTCTGCCTCATAAATCCAGGAGAAGGCAGAATTTAAGTGAAAGAGTGGAACCATTCTGTATTTATAAGGGTATAGAGGAGATTACAAATGAGCCCTGAGGTGACCCCTTACTGCTTGAGATCAAAGATTAGGCCTCAGGCATGCTTGGTTTCTAGTTTGTTCTGCGTCTTTTGGCACTCCTTTGTCAGCCTTCAGTTTTGCCAGGTATCCTTGCTTTTTCCCTTTTAAAGGGATGTTTCTCTCATGCTCATGGGTTTAATATAGAAGAATACAATTTCTTAATATGTGCCGTAAAGAACATCTCCCTGTATTTGCTGGTGAAACCATTACTGGTAAAACCAATCTGATGTCATGTTAATGAGATGAGTTGTAAATTTTCATTGAATTTACTCTTTACTAAGGAAGCATTTTGGGGAGAGTGAAATGTCCTAAAACAAAAAAGTGCTTTTCCCCCATCCCCTTTACACGTGGACTATTTGTATCTGTGATGCCACAAGAAGCTGTGATTAGCATGAGGCGATTGTGCCACGGTGTATCCTTGAACCTTGAAAACAAGTGCTAAGTACGGGCAAATTTACTGATGAATGCAGCAGATGGACAGGGTACCTTTGGCTGGGCACATCCCACTGCAGCTCTGGGCAGGTGGCTTGCTCTTGTGCTCTGCTGCTCACTATAGCTCTGCTGCTCAAGGATATATATACCTCCTGTTGTTGTGGTCTTGTTTATTCCCATAGAAGTCAGCATAACCAATAACGGTTCTGTGATCAGATTGTGCTTTTAAACTGTATGAAACACAAATTGAGGATTTGCTACTGCAAATTGAACTTTGGACTGTGGTAATTCTGGTGGTTCTTGCATGCTTTCCATGCTGCTGGAAAATCTAGCAGCAAAACTAGCAGTTTTGATTTAGTTGTTATTCTTGAGGAAATAAACTTTTATAGTATGTGAAATTTAGACTGATCACAATATTAAAAGGATGGATGAGGTGCAAATAGATAGATAGTCAGATAACTACCAATGATTTTCACACCAGAAATTTCTGGAATAGTATTAATATATATGTATCTACCTGACTTGCAGGCAAAATTAGGTATTTGCATAGCTACGCACTAGCACCCATGCCTGTGGCTTCATACCTACAGCTAATCACAGGCACCCACAAAACTGAAGATTGTTTTTACAGATTGACTACTAAACCTCCCCCACCAAAATTCAATTAAACACAGATATAAAATCCTCCAGGAAAAGGTGTTTCCTTTATAAACTAATAAATCCCACAGTAGAAAATTGGCATTGGCAATGGTCGTAACTGTTTTTTTCCCCAGGAGAGATTTATGGTTGTGTCTTTACCAATGAATTCAATGACGGTACGTTCTCAGATATTGCTGCTCAATATCATATAAAGCTATAAGGTAACCTGTATGACCACATCAGGCATTGAAGAAGTGCCAGGGTCAGGAAGTCAGTGTGCCAGGGTCAGTCTGTATCTGGTATCTGAGAGCCAAGTTGGCTCTCTTTCTTACCATGGGAGACAACAGAGAGATGACCGTGTCAAAATCTCTCTAGGATTGTAACGTGATCTGGTAGCAAACTGACAACCCCATTTGGTCGCATCCATACTGGCAAGACCAAGCTCCTTCGAGGACTATCAGAATGATTTGCCACTGTCGAGATGTCACTTCATGCTGTGATACAGCTTGCTCTTCTGCTAAGCAAACTATTTATTGAATTAATTTTTAGGCCACTTTTGGGTACTTTGGACCTATCCATTTTCTGGACAAGGTGTCATTGTCGAAAATCCTATAAGATATTCCTATGTTCCTAGGGTGTATAGGTACCAAGAGCAAGTAACATATCAATTCTTTTGAAACAAGGGGCTTTTCAGTGTCCTGGGAGAAACACAGCAATTACTGACTTACTGAGATAATGGATTTAGCTAGAGTCTTGTCAGCAGGCAAGTCATGTACAGTGCTATGTGCGAAATCATGCACAAAATTGCAATGAGTTAAAAAGCTTCCCCACGGCAACATAATAAAGGGCAATCTTTGAAAGGCCAAGCCTAGAAATAGAATGCAGTCCGAGAAAGTGTGTCACTCACTAATTATGGAGAGGCTGTATCTTAAAGTCGTAATTAGCTCTCTATTATAAACCTAGTTTTTCTTTTTAATTCCCCAAGACAATTGAAGCTGCTCAAATAACTTTAAATATTTTTCATGTCTGGTTTTACTAATGATTTTTGAGGGGAAACAGTATAAACTGGCCTGGTCTTCCAACTATGGCCGCACCACGGAGTGCCAGGACCCCCTTGAGCCTGGCTTTCCACTGCAGGCAAGGTGCTTTTCCTTAGTGCTCCCCTCCCAGCTGCAACCCAGTGTGCGGCAAGGCTGCGCTGGTTTTACCCCCTGTGGAATCATTCATAGCTGGGCAAATGAGGCTGGATTGGCATGGCTGTTTGCTTAAGTCTGTATTACTTAAGTATGACTTCAGTGTGGAACTTTTCTTTGGATTACCTGCTAGATATACATTTCAGCATCTGTAGAAAGAAAAATTTATATTGAAGCCATTGAGTAACAAAGTATGCAAAGTTAAATTCTCAATGATGCTTTTCACGGTAAACATGCATTCAGAATTCATCTTCAGTCTATATACTTTGACTTACTAACTGAGTAAGTAAATTCCCAAATATTAAAAAAAGGTATTCAAGCCACAAATTCCACCCTCCTTTCTTTCATACCATTTGTATTTCAGTATCATACTTATGCAGGAAACTAATTCACCTTTTGCAATTTAGCCACAGTTGTTTCCCTTTCTGGGTCAGGAAAGAATGTCTCTCTTACTGTTTGAAGAGGGACATCCACAACTGCACATTATGAAAAGACTTGCCAACACTGTCAGGGGCTCAGAGAAGGATTTACATTTGCACAGAGACAGAACAATAACGGAATGCCACTGTCATCCTCCCGGCTCTCTCAAACATATCGTCCTTGGGTAACAACATGTATATTGAATCAAAGGGTTTCTGCTGCTTGACAGCACACGCCTTGCCTCACTTAAATACGATTGTGGTGCTACAAAAATTCTCTGTGTCAGCTTGAAGGAAAGAGTTCCTGAAGGTATATGCAGCATAGGGTAGTTATTGTCCTATATAGCTGGGAGAGGGGATTAGCTGGGAAGACTTCGAATTCTCCCTATGGAAAGTCATGCAAGCTAGTTAATCTCTTCCCCTAGCTGCAAGCCATTTGAGTAGAAGGGCAAAATCCTTCTCCATAAATGTTCTGCCCAGCCTGATATTTTCTTTGATGGCATAATTTTATGTCAAGGATGTAGTATATATCCTAGAGCCTTTTTTTTTAAAGCAGATACTGAAGCAAAGGAAGAAACTGAAAACTTGCCCATTTATTCAGCATACTTACAGCTACATGTGTTAGTTATTTTGCTGATAGAATGATACTGTAGTGGAGGAGAAGCAGGAAGCCTCACTGCTCTTTTTCAGTTCTCCATGCGCATACAAGTACTGTAATGCACAAGGCAGTTTATAATTAGCATCATGACTCACTTAATACTAGTAACTGCAACTATGCCCTCAGAGGAAATGACTTTTCCATACCCTTCGGTTCAACTGTGTTTTTTATTAATGACCCACTCCTTTTCTCTTGTGTCTCTTCTTCCAGAACTCCTGAGCTGATGTTAAGAAGTGGCTTCTAGCAGGTGTGAGGGAGAAGACAAGTCAGAATTTGGCCCTCACAAATACTCTTCCAACTGTGCCTGCTTCCAGAAAAAAGGAAGACAAAGCAGAAACAGCAGCTTCCAGAATTCCTCTCCTTCTCCAGAGGATAAATATAAAACGATTGCACAAGAATATAGCCTGAATTACATTAAAGAAACTAAACAAGACCTCCGTGCTTTCTGAGACCTGTCCTATTAAGTCTGTTCCTGACTGTAAGAGAATGAACTTCTGTGAACACTTAAGCAAGTGGTTTAAAAGAAGACTGGAGAAGTAGCAGATGGTGAGGCACACAGACTTCTTTGGTGTTTCAGGGGTGGAGTGAACACTGAGTTGAGCTTCACATGCTTGGGCTTTCTAGTGTCCACTGAAGAGATGATGAGCCACCAAGCATAGAAGATTAAATAATTATTTGCTAATTTATAAATCCAATATCTGCTTCATGTACTTATCAGGAAGATATCAAAGAAAAAGAGACAATGGAGATCGAGGATAAGAACAGGTAAAAAAAATAATTAACTCCTGAAAGAATCTTCTGACATGTTCTTGCTCGAATGCCCATGGTCAGTAAGTTAAAGACTGAGTCTGAAATTTGCCTAGCGTTTGTAGAAAATTGCTACTTTTAATGGTGAAATTCATTTGTGAAGTTATAAAATCATACATAGGTGCCAGGTTCTGCTGCATTTACTTGTGAATGGTGTCTGTGAAATTAACGAGAACTGCTTGAAAAAATTCATCACTCCGGTGAGTAATGGATTCATAGTCTGACTTTCAATTTACCTACACAGTCTACATTCACTATAGCATTTTTTGAAAACAAGTTTTCTTCCTGCACTTGCCTAACTTTGAACTCAACATACTGTTTTACTGTGAAGAATGTATAATCTTGCTAACAGCAAGCAAAGCAAGTTCCTTGTGTGAACAATG